>NW_006800177.1:710909-748651 GCF_000485575.1 Poecilia formosa
GATGGATCACTTTTAAACCCCCATTATGGCATCATATGGCACATAGGTGCAAAAGCAGGTCTGAACTCACCTGTTATGGCCTTGTAATTTATGCCACACACACTCTTAATTTATGTAGGTGAACAATTGCAATTTTCATATGGCTAACAAGAGTGTCATTCCATTAAGGGGTTGCCAGCACACTAAAAAACCCCAATAGGTTAGCCTTGAATGTGTTTTTCTTTTTATTGTATTCAGCTGGAGAATCAGTGCTCTCTTGTGTTGTGGGTACTTGTTCATGTCTGCAGGATGCTAATAACACTGAACTTGGTATCTCTAAATCATCAATATTAGATATCATAGTTGGTGTCTGTGCATGTGATATTTTGGCATGTCAGTCTGAAAACAGAAAAAAAGTGGGTATTGTGTACACAAATAATGGACTTGCCCAGGCAACCGTAATACTACAAAAACGGCCACTGATTTAGAGCAGAAATAGCTTAAGGTACTGAGCAAAGTGGACATCTCAGTTGACATGTAATGAACTGTATGGGTCTTACAACCACTAATGAAGTGGATTGATTTTCCTTTGGTACTGAATGTTATTGATGTAACATACCTTTACATAAGCCTGCATCTTTATGACATTGATCCCAATCATGACCAATCATGACATGCATTGACTACAAGGAGGTTTGAGATTTTCTCATATATTTATATGTTTTTCTTAGGCTTGTTATAATCCATTGTACAAATTATATTTTTTGTTCTGTTATGGTTGTGTTATTCAAATCTCTGGCAGATGTTTTATCAGACACTGGAAACGTGCTGATATCGGCTTTGGTGATATTTACGGTTTTCTATTTGAGGGAGTTGTATGTCTGTGATCTTAAAAGATTCATAGAGGATCCAAATACTCAAACTAGTCAGGCATATAAAAAAGAAAACAAAAAACTAGTTGACTACCCCTTTAGACGGTCTGGCAAGTCTTGTTGAAAGCAGACTATTTATTTATTCATTCATTTATTTAAGGTATTTAACTCTCAACTTGGCTCATAGTTTTTGTTTTGTATCTGCTTTCTCACATGTCTGGATTATCCAAAGTTTTTGCGGTCATTAATTTGAAATCCAGTCAACAAGCAGTACTGAGAACACATTCATTTAGCCCACGAGGCTGGAGATATTCACGTCTAAGTGAGGAAATGTTTCCTCCAGTCTCATCCTGGGAATTCCATCAGCATTGATCTGGTTAGCAAATGAACAGCATAAGTGCACGAAAAGGCAAAGTATCCAAGAGCGTTAATCTCAGTTAATTTTCTGTTTGTAATGTTGACTAAAGGGGGTTCATCTGTAATAAATGACAAAATATGAGGTCATAAATGTGTGTGAAAAATCAATACAGGAAAAAAGAGGTGTCTTTTTCCTGTTTGGGTTGATCCTTGGGAACATGGCTCCTTGTGAAAGCTGAGAATTTCACACACTGTTCACAGGGCAGAAAGTGCGGTCTGAAACATTGTATTGGGTTCAAGAACAAATCTGCATCAGGGTTTCCTATGACATTTAAGTGTAGAGAGCTTGTCTTTAGCTTCTTTGTTGACTAATTGTCAATGAAACGTCTATGAGACAGGAGGTTGTGTACAAATCGCACACCGCATCATAGAGAAGCTGGTTCACAGTAAAATTTGCATTATGTTTTTAATTTGTTGTTGTCGGCTTAAGAGGGAGCTCTGACATTTCTTGCTGCATAGTCCGCAAGTTGATGGTGGTATATGATATACTCAGCTGTCTTCATATCACCTTTGAGTGAAAGAAAAGTACGTCATTCTTTTTTTACAGAGCCAGTGTACAGTGTTATCCGCATCATTTTCACAGGGTGCGTTTTGTAAGTCCTGCTCTTCCATCTGCTCCCTTACAATATTAGATGTTTTAAAAACAATTTCTTTACAACTGGAGTGTGGCAGTTTGTTTTAATTAACATTACGGTAATCCAGTTTTAATATTTGTAAGTTGATTCAGAATAAACCATCATGACAAAAAAAAATATTTTATACCCTAGATTATATGCATGACATATAATCATAGGGTATAATTTAAAAACCATAACCATAAATAAAATATACAGGTTAAAAACTGAAGTCAGTAAAGCAAAAAATATCACATGTACTTTGTGAAAGTCATCTGAAAGTTATAAAAAAAAATGGGCATGGCTGAAAAAAAAAGTTGTTTAAATTACATATACATATACGTAGAAATACATATATTTCTACGTATATGTAGAAATATACGTAGAAATATTTCTACATATTTAGATTGTGTTTTTCCACATTATTAAATGAGCTAAATTGGGGTATTATTTATTTTTAAGCTTTAGCATCTTATTGCGGTTCAGACAAAAAATATAGTCTGTTTACTCTTATTTTTAAAGTTACTTTTTAAAAGCCCATCTAGGGACAAGTGCTGCGAATTAGCTGTTGCTATTGCACCATGATGCAAACATGGGACTGCTGTTTTATTCAGTTTGTCTATGTCAATGTGTGTCCGTCCCTATCAAATAAACTTAAAAAAAAAACATTCTATATTATGAAATTTCAGTTAGGAAATGGTTTCATTTTTTTATAAAAAAAAAAATGAAACCATCCCTCCCCGGATAAGGGAGGGATGTTCAGGGAAAAACCTGAACTTTGTTTATTCCCTTACATGTCACACACTGACTCCATGAGGCGGCTCCACATGACAGTTTAGAGGTTAAATTTACTCACATCTTTCAGAAGGCCGAACTGTAATTAAAGTGTAGCTTTTATTAAGAAAAAACAGAAGTTTTCAAAAATCTTGGTATTTCGAAAGTGCCTTGTGCAAATGATGTTGAAGGTTGTTTTTTTATCTTAGCGGTTTTCCAAGACTGATGTTAAAATTATTTTCAAAACACTTCCTAACGGCAGACTCAGGTGAAACTTAAGACACTGTAAAGGCACTGCTTGAGTCTTCAGTTGCTGCTGTGTCTAATTACAGAGTGTAAATGATAACATCTCTTAAACTGTAAAGTAAATGGAGTCTTACAGTGTCATGAAACATATATAAGCAAACACCCAAGCTGCTACACAATAGACCCCTTACCACTGGGCTGCTGAGATATTTCCGTCAAAGTGCGTAGAGAGATGAGGACTGAGGCTGTGTGGGGGTTGAGTTCACTCCCACAGGAGACTGTGACGCCTAAACAAATTCGATAACCTAACCTTGTTACCCCAAGTCGCATGGCAGTGGCCCCCTTAATACCCCCTCCCTTTTCAAAACAATAGCTTAGGTAGACGGGCAAGACAAGTTGTGCATAATTTACACAGTGATGTGCACGCCAGCTCACACACTGAAAGCCGCAAGGGCAAACACACACATGCACGTTGGGGATAATGAATGGGCGGTTGTGAATGGATGGCAATGTGCACTTAGTGCTGGGAGCAGCTAAATTCAGCCATAGATGATGAATTGGCAGCAGCTTGTTGTAGAGGCAGACAGGCCCTGGATCACAGGAAAGAAGAGAGGATAAGCAGGGAAAAAGTGGAGAGGAGAGTACTCACTACTGTCCAGGGCAGGATAGCTAAGGAGAGAAGATGGTTGAGGGGAGAAATTCAGTCGAGAAGAGTGAGGGAGGACTCCGCGGGGAAGGTGATGAAGCATGCAGCTCAGGTTTCCTGTCTCTGATGTAAGGCCAGTCTGGATCGATGGCTCCGCTGGGGCCCGGCCAGCACACTCCAACCTGCCTGCTCTCTACAACTCTCGCTCTCACCCTCCTTTGTCTCAATCCTTATCTCTTTTTCTTTTTCCCTCACTGTTGTCATCTGTCTTTAGCTCCTCTCTCTCCTGTCTTTCTCTCTTTGTGATCTCAGTCATAGCACACGCTCCGAAAGCCCACTGGTTACTGCATCATCAGAAACACACAAAAATCACTTTTGCATTGAATGTGACTGGATTTCCAGCACAGTACTAACTTTAATGTAACCCTTAAGGGAAGCTGCAGAATTTATTCTCATAAATAAGACCATCATGCTTTGCAGGGGGTTATTAATTCTGCTTGAGCAATCAAGCAGAATTGAGCAATCATTTGGAGCACCCGCATAAACTTTGTTGTGTCCTCTTCCTAAATCAGTTGTAGTTGTCCCTTGGCTAAAGTAAGTAAAGTCTTTATTGCCATTGTACATTTCCGTTCAGTGTACGCAAGCACAACAAAATTGGGGCACAAATCTCTCCTTAGAGCAATTATATTAAATAATTAATAAAAACAGAAACAAAAATAAGTAATAAACACACCATAGACAAAATAACATTACACTTAATAGTGTCAAATATAATTAAAATATTCCACCTTTTTATAATGCTGGGGAAAAAGTGTTTCTATTTCAGACACTATTTTGTTCAGTTGAGGTGAATTCTGATTTTCATGTTTATATGAATCTACCCCATCTCTAATGAAGATGATCAATCAATCAATCAAGTTAATTTGTGCAGCACATTTCAGCAACAATGCAGTTCAAAGTACAAAGTTCTGTGTAGCAAATGTGCTTGCTATCTCCTATTTTGGTCCATAAATGGGTAACTAACTACATAGCCGTTCAACAGAATTCTATCAAAAAGCCTTTTTTTTGTTGTTGTTTTTTTTGTTAAGAAAATAGTCTATTCTATAATTACCATAAGAAATTTTAATGATGCTACCACAAATGCTATTTCTTCATTTATATAATATGGTGGTGCCATCAAGTTATTCTGGGCATGACTCCAAAGGCTGTTCCTTTTAGAAAAGTGTTTTAAAATGATCTAAGAATTAAATTTATTGTAAATAGCAGAAGACTGATTTGGATCTATTTATGTTTTATACGTTCAAGATTTAAATATTTTCCAACGAGAAAATGACAGCGTGTAATTGTAATGACATCTGCTGCAAAAATGCTACACAGGTGATCATAAAAAAATTATAATCTAAGCAGCACTTTTAAATTGGATTTTGTTGAATTTTATGCAATCTCTATAAAAAAGATTCAGAATGAATCTTTTTTTTTATGTGTCTTTTTCTAAGTTCTTTTCCTAAGAACTTGTATAAGAAATACTTTTCACCAAAAACCTTAATAACGGCAAATTTGTAGAGATCTTTAAAATAAATGTATCTGTTGTTTTGTATGTTTAGAACATGGATCTTTTGTAAAACATAAATAAAAGGGCAGGAAATACTAACTGATGCTTTTCACTGTTAAAACATCACAGTATTAAAGCTGACATACTCTAAAAGGCTAAAATAAAACAAGTAAGTCTTGATGCACATATCACTGACTGCCATTTGTATTGAGATAAATAGCTTTTTAATAGCCTTCAGGGATTGATGCTAATCTAAGGAGGCTGGTCTGGCTCTTTCTCTCTCTGTGGGATAAGACTCCTGATAAGGTGGCAACAAGGAACGGCAGCCTATCACTGCTTTAAGTCACTGTTCAGACCACACTTTTGTTGTATCACCCCAGCAAAAGTTATTAATGTCAAAAAGCAAGCATTGCAAAACTTTTATACTAAAGGTTTCAATAGATGGGATGAGACCCATATTGCTAAACATTTATGATTATAATTTCGACTGGATTCAAATATTTATGCAGAGGTATAGTATGTTTTCCTCCAGATTTAGCTTTTAAATGTCTGTAGTTGCTCATATATTTAATATAAAAGATAAAAGAACATACTATATTAACTTCTATCTTATTTCTTGTGATTTTATAGAAATTACTATTAATAAACCAAAACTGTAACACCGATGAACGTAGTCGACATTAACCTGAGACCCGTTAGACTAAAAAAACTGATTGGGTTTGGCAGACCTTCAGGTGTAAATTTAGTTTGAGTAAAAACTTTTCAACTCTGATGAAGGTCAAGGTGCTGAATGAATCCTATCTATGCTTGTCCCTACAGCTAATTAACAAGACAAGTTCAGTCTGTCAACTGGGGGTTAAGAGATTCAAAACGAAGCACAAGTTTTGTAATAATAAGTAATAAACTTATATTACTTATATATAAGTAATATATATTCTTTATTTTGTGAATTGTTTCTTAAAGTTTTGATGGCTAGAATGGGGCTACTTCAGTTATAGTAACTGAAAATGATTCTGAACAACAATAATAGAATGCGGTGCAGAATCAACATTCTGCACCGCATTCTCGTATTTAGATGTTTTTTTTCTTTTTTTGGGTAATACTTTGATTCATTGAAAAATCACTGATAATTTCCCCTAACTTATTTCTCCAGTCTTATGTGAGTTTTAAATTTTTATATCTTGGACATTTGCCAATTTATCAAAAGCATCAGCAATGATAGTTAATAGTAATGACCTATATATATCCTCAGTTTCTGTTATTTTGTTATACAGTATGACTCCCTCTTTTCCTCTATGAATAAAATGTAAGAAAATATTTGAATATAGCAGAAGATATGGTCAAATCTGGTAAAAAAAAATAAAAATAAAAAATCGTACATTTCAGTGACGCATTCAGTAATTACCAATGAATTCCAGTCCTCATATTGGAACCTTATTTTATTTATTTAATTTTGAAGATATGAGCTTTCACCCGGGGCAGAGATGATATTAGCCCTGGCAGACTGCGGCAGCGTGAGAGGGCCTATCCGTTACAGTTTGTGTCTGAGAATGCCCTCTCGTCAGAGCCTAATCTAAACCTATCTGACATCCAACATAACCATAGCTGACACATCGGAGCTGATAACGCATGAGAGGCCAGTCAGAACTCATCTGTGTGTTTATGGTTTGCCCTCATTCATTCACAAACACACAACAGAAAAGCCAGGCGACCATCTGCACTGGCTAATGCTGGCCTTATAAATATTTTACCTATAGGATAAATTCAAAAACTAAGATGGCAAGAAGTGTTGGAGAAGAGACCCCAGCAAATAATTCATGCCATCTGATGTCAACCACTTTCTCCATACACGTGGTTCCACAGGGTGGTTCTGAAAGGCACCAAGGACAGAACGACAGAAAGATGCATTGTTTACTTTGGGTTGTGTTTGTGCTACTGGTTCAATCCTAGAGGGTGAATGGAGGCAATTAAGTAAGGTGAACGTCAACTCACAAAACAAGGACTGTGTTGACTTCTCACCTCAGGATGGTGTTGTCTTGGCCACACGTTGACAGCGCTATGGATGTCCTGTCTGTTGCCAAAAGTCTAAAGGTACAAAAGCCTATGGACAGAAAGGAACTGACCCTTTCCTACCCTAAAGTTGGTGAGTGCATTGGCATCATCAGCTGAGAAGCAAATGCTTCTCTGACAAGTTTTAAAAAGAAGTTAAGCTAAAACCAACTAAAGAGGCAACAGAAAACATATTCACTGCAAGTTGGCTTGCAAAAGGAATTTACTAAAACATCTGTCTTTCCTCTTACTGCCCTAACGACACAGCATTCCAATACAACATTATTTTACAGGAATAAGTGAGATTTCTAGTTCTGATCATTGTACTAGCATTGTTTTTTATAAAAGAAAATATTAAAACATAATATAAAGGAGCAGGACCTTACAACCACAATGAAGGCTCATCATGATGCTTGATGCTATGGTGTTTATTTTTTCTGCCTTTTATGTAATGGTGGAGGAGACAAAAGCACTTTTTAAACATACGAGTTAAAAATGTGAAGGATACTAAAAAAGAAAATAAAAAGTTGCCACTACTCATAAGAATAAAACGGATGCAGTTTAATTTGAGGCCATTGCCTTTATTGAAGGAGACAAATCAGAAATGATCTGAGGAGTTTCTCACTTTTTTGTTTATAGTATGTTGAACGGCAACATCATAAAACCATATCTAGTTGACCAGAGATTTCAGTTAAACACTCACAATAATTATCTTATTTTCCAAATGCCATTGTAAGTTTTGTTAATATTTTTCACAAAATATATGATGTAATGTTTGGCAAATTAATCACAAATAAGATGANAGGCACAGCCAAGATACTGCGCAGAACCCTCAAGCTCCCAGGCCTCTGGTAGAGGACCCGAGCTCAGAGGATGAAAGAGACCACCCATGGAGGGTGAGAGGGGAATTTTTTTTTTTTTTTTATATATATATATTAAGATTTCCATTCCAAATACAATTAATATATATGTTACCCTTTTAATGCTCGGGAACTTCTTAAAACTTCAGTTTTGAGCTTTAAATGATTTTATACAAGTCTTGTTTTAGAGCAGTGCCTGCACCCTTTCCTCCTGGACCATTCAGCCTTCAAACGTCCACTGGGATATTTCAGTTTATCGAGCTCTGGCTGAGCTATTCACACTTCTGGTGGCTTCAGTCAGGCATGCAGGTGTGCTAAGGGCCTTTGCACAGTGCTGATGTATTTCTGAGCAAACCTCTTCTGGACGCAGTGGAGAGCACAGACAGCTCTCAGTAGCTGAGGTCTAACAGATATCTGTCCTATCTGATTGGCTCACTGGCTGACGGGAAATTAGAGATGTCGTTTCAAACATGGAGAGTCGTCTCATATGCACTTCCTGCTGTGGCAGAGACATTTCTCTGTGTGGTAATAATCTGTCAAGGCCTCATTTTGAATTGTCTTTCTCATCGTTATATCATAACCCACCAATATCTAAACACACACAAGATAGAAAATACTTAAAAAAGATAGAAATAACTGAATCTATTTGTTGTATTTTGTAACATATTTCCTTTTTCCATCAGAATCATGGGGCAGTGGCCTTTGTGAGCCGAAATATTTAAGCTATCAATATTTTCCAAACCAAATGAAGACACACATAGATATACATTGCATTGACTCCTATTCATCTTTCACTCACTTTTCTGGCCTAATCCCATTGAAACCCTACAACAAAGCTTAACATAAACTCAATGGGCAGAAATGGACATGCAACATAAAGACACAAGGAAAGGTGGTTTTCTGAAGCATGGACAAACAGGGCGAGCGAGGGGGTTAAAAACAAATTCAGGATGTAATTTTAATTTTTATCATATAAACTTAACCCAGTCTGTCCCCACAACGCAATATATGTTAGGAATTGTCCTTACAACGTATCAAATGGAAGGCCACCCACACGCAGGGTGGTGGCTCTGCCAGGCAGAAGCACCCAGTCACTAATGTGTTTCAGCCAGCCAACCGGCCAGGAGACAGTGACCAGTGGAGCAGATAATCACATCAACTGAGTGAGACCTGCACTGCCTGGCGATGCCTCTGATGCTGCTGCTGCAGATCATGTAGAGGATAAAATGACCTCTGAACGGTGTGCATGTCTGCAGGATGTAAATTTTGATACCTGTATTTCTATTTGACATCATCCTGTACATCTTTACTTCTTCTGATCTCTGAATTTTGCAGTGCAGTTCAACACAATCAGTAAATGGTTTTCTTTCGCTGGCTTGATTTTGTGACACTCGAAATTATTCATACCCTTAGCAGACTTGCATTTAACATGCTTTCCTTTTGACAGGAAACGAGACAGGCATCTCTAAAAAGATAACAAAACAACATGAATGGAGTAAATCATTTCTTTGTTTTCATTTAAATCGATTGTCTAAAAATGATTCCTACTATTTATAACCGGTAGAAAAATATTTTGGCATTACAGCAAATGCTTCATATAACTGCTGAAATACTTTTTTTTAAGTGTATGTTAAATGTCTTTTCTAGAGTAAAACAAAAGTAATTTTGTCGTCCCGGAGAGAATATTAATAATGCATCTGTTCAAAAATCATATTTTAAAAAATTTTGATTTTCTGGATGAAAAAGATGAGAAAATCTGTTGCTTGTAATCTAAAAGTTTGCCAGTAATACAGTATCCCACTTCAACCCATTTGTCTCACAATTATCAGCAATGTTTGTGCAACAACAGAGTTTTCTGTTTATTTGTATTTTGAATACTTGATCTGACCTGTAGGATGGTCCCTGTACCCTTGTTATTGTAGAGAACATATTTAAATGAATATTTAACTACATTCAAGCGGTCAGGGTGACAAACAACCCTTAACATTTATACGCATAAAAAGGAGACGGCTAACCACAAATCAAAGCAGGCTGAACATTTATCTTCAATAGAACTAAATGGAATGGGCGAGACAATGAATGTCACCCACCATCTTGCTGATTAAAATGATCCTGTAGACACCGGAGTAAGAGGCAGGACAAAGAGAGGCATAAACAGGACAGAGGAGAGCGGATGTATAGTAAAAAAAAAACCGAGAGCAACAAACGCCTGACAGTGAAATATTGTTCCAGGAGACGCGACGGATAGAGAGGATAAAATGAGAGAAGCGGGGAAAGTGCAACAGAACGCTTGGAGGATCAAATCTTGTTAACACTGTGGCATGACCTTGGCCAGCAGCTGACTCCAGAGATCATCTTTAGGTCACAGTCACTGAGCCACTCTGTTTAATTGACATTAGCCACAGCTGCATAGTCACAGCGGCGAGAACTCACACCCACAGCGCTCCTCCTGTGACCACGCAAGGCTGGGTTTCCACCATTTTTTTTCTAGAAACTCTCCAAAGGATAATGAGCAATTACGACACAATGAATATTACTAATGTCCATTAATGTATAGTTTATGAATGTAGTTTTCTGCAAGCAAATGTTAGCATGATTTTTCTCCGGATTGGATTGGTTTTCTTAGACGGACGTTGGAAAACTTCTAGTTTGTTTGTTGTGAGTGTTTTTGGAGTGTTTTTGGAGGAAAAAAAAATATTTCCGTTGCGCTAAATCCATTCCAAATGGCACATTTTTGTAGTTGAATGATCCTATCAGAAACTTCAAAGTTTTGAAGAGCTAAATATTAACTGAAAATGAACTGAAATAAAAACTTTGTTTTCATTTATGATGAGAATATCCGATGATGAGAATATCCGATTACCATAGCATACACACATCAATAATGTACTATTCATGCCCAATATGTGTTCACCACCATATATACTTTCTTTCCTTTTTACTTTTTACATAATGAAAGCTAAATTGCCAGAAAGGAGACACAATAGACAATTTTTTTCATGTTCCTACCCAGGCTTTTATCATACCTTTACATATTGATGATGTCCAGCATATTTAATTTTACTAAATCAAATACAGATGGAACAAAAAACATCTAAACTAGACTAATCTCTAAACTTGTTAAGAATTTTGATGATGAGTGTTTTTGTTGTATTGTTATACAACAATATTCAAAACTCTTGCCGTATTGATGTAGGGCAAAGCTTTTCTGGTTCATGTTGAAATCATGCATCATGCTTAAGGAAAGCTCAAATCTGTTTTAAAATCAGCTCATCTGTTTGTGACAACAATAGAGAAACTGTCTTTCTGTTACATATGTGTAAATATTAAATTAACTACCACTGAACTTACAGAATCAAATGAGCAGTGGTGGTTCTGGCACAAAATGACACCCTAACCTAGCCATTTGGGATACAGATGCATTTTGGACAAATTCATCTGTATCCCAGAAGAAATTGAAGTAGCTCTTTAATTTAATTAAATCAGAAACAATTACTGGACTCCAAGGTAATTTGTTGAATGAAAAGAGCAAAAGTTTCCCATATTCAAAAAAAAATAAAAACAGTGGAATCATCTCTTTATATTCAACAGGGATGCTTTGGTACTTTATATTCAGCAGTATCAACAGTAAACACAAACCGTCCCTGCAGCAGGAAATTACACCAGAACAACGCCTGAAGGCTCCTCAGATTCCCACGTCTGTGTTTAGTCATCATTTATGACTTTGTCAGTACAGCTGTACTCTGTGTAATGTTTCTGTGTAAGAACAACAACACGATGTGTCAGAAGAACACAGAGCCAAAGCTTGATAGTTCGGGAAGGAGTTTGTTATTGACGGCCTCTGTGTGAGTCAGGCTCCATGACTGACCCCAGTGTCTCTGTGCAGTTTGCATGTCTGGAAGCAGAACTTTCTTTGATGACCACCAGATTTATAGGGACACTTTTCCTATCGCACCTACGAGGGCAGCCGAACAGGGTGGGAGAACAAGGTCTTTTAGAATTTATACCTTGTCAGGGTGTTGGGAAAGCTTTACATTCAAAAGGGGAAGGATCAGATGAACAAAGTGATTAATCTTGCATTTATTCTACTTGGAAGAAGAAGAAGAAGAAGAAGAAAATAAACTGTCACTGCTGTTTTTGGTTTAAAGACGGAGCATGAAGTCTAGTACAACGTGACGTCGAAGGGAAATGTAATTTATACACATTTACATAATTATGATAAAACATCTTGTGCTTTGAAATAAATATGTTTTAAAGTCATAGAAACTACAAACATTGAAAGCATTAAACTTACATAAATCATGATTGGGCTTCAGATGGCTTTTCAAAGCAGTCATTTTTCAAGGTTTCCCCAAGAAATACAAGAAAAAGAAAACTTAACTTAATTATGCTGAATGGATCTGTGGCTGCTAATAGACAACAAAGAAAAAAATAATAGAGTGAGTACTTTTGCAACAAAGATACATAAAGTTACTCTGATGAGGAGAGATTTCTCTTCCTGCACATTTTTTTTTCAACTAGAAATACATTTTGCTCCTTACTGAGAAATCATAAAACATCTTGAATTTAAAGGAAGGAACAACCCAAAGCGAAAGGAAAATAATCACACACAGTTCATGCCATAGCTACTCGAGGAACAGTTTGAACACAAAGACAACGGCCACAATGCCCAGGTGACCGCAGCTGTTGTCAGCATCAGGTTGTAAAAATGCTTGCCTTTGTATCCTCTGTCAAAACAGAATTTCTGCTATTACGTTCGGATCATGTTAATTCAAAAAATATAGTTGGCTTTAAATGTGATTCATGTTTTTCCTCTCCAGGCCACATGAAGAAGAGAATTGCATATTCTAATAGTATAACAGCATTCTAGCTAATTTTCAACACTAGACAAAAACATGTTGTGGCAAACTGGCATGTTAAACGGTCTATACAGAAAACTTTTATACTTAGATGACTGTAGTGCAGTTAAATCTTTGTAAGACAATCACGGACCGATTTTGTGGAGAAAAGTGAGACTTGCACAATCAAAAACATGGCTTGTAGAGCACGCTATTCTGGTCACACAGTAGCCGCCAGGAACATTTGACCCATGGTTGTGCAAGTCCAGCTTATCGGTACTCCTCAGAGCCAAAGGAGAAATGTCAACTTCCATGTTAGCGCAGCCAGACTTTAACTGTGTAAAATACAGTTTTTTTAGTAAATATTTATTTGCACTAATGTGAATTGCATGATGCATTAGAATCAAAGCATGTGGTGCTAAATTATCAGGACTCCCAAGATTCAGCTCGTATAGGTAACATTTTCTCCTGGGCACCTCACTGGATACATCAGGACTCTTCACTTTGTGAGCTCACACACACACACACACACACACACACATACACACACACACAGGTAAAAGTGCACGTTCCATCTTGCTCAAAACAGGCCTTTTTGCAATAAACCGAAGTCTCTTCACTTTGTTTTATACTAGAATAAGCAGCGCTTCTTAATCAATGTGCAAAGGTTGTCTGACAAGTGTTGGTTGTATATGCCTCACCTCTGACCCTGCAGTTGCTCCTCAGTGAAGCCCTCTCTGTTACCTAATCTCAAATGCCTTCCCAGCCCCACTCTAATTCATTACTTCCCCTTCCACTGCCCTGCCAGGGTCATGGTAATGACATGCAATGCACCGGACCCAGTTATGACCAAGGCCTGCGTTTGATCTTCCATGCACCCCTCTGATATATAAATGTTTTTGTGAAGGCACCGCTATATGTTGTGCATTTACTTCGGTTGTAAACCTGCACTGTATTTATGCTAATTAAAAAACAGCCATTCCCAAACGGATGTTTTACTCCTCCTTTCTGCTAAAAACAGTGGGCAGTGTTACTGCAGTGATTAAGGCAGGAGAACAATGGCTTCAGCAGAGATGAGTGTGTGAGTTATGGTGTCACTGGGAGGACCTTAGTCTATTAAGGAGTAGTGGGAAGTTTGATGAAGGTCTTAGGAGAATGAACTTGAATAAAGATGACAGACTGAAACAATTCAGTTTCAGAAGATAAAAATAATTTTTGATGAAAAAAAACAACAACAAAGAAACGGCAGGAGAACCAAACTATAAAAACTGACTTCGATTCCCAGACACCTTGAGAAATATATGCATCTCTGTCTTGTTCCACAAGGTGATGTTATCTGAGGTTTAACGTTCGCAGGCTCACTGCAAGGTCAGTTAGTTACGTCTCATTTATTGGTATTTAAAATGATTTGCAAATGTGGCCCCCGCATACATAGTCATTAAACACAGGTGTCTCAGATTACTGCCATCGTTCACATATTGCAGATGAAGAATAGGGCTGGTTTTATATTCACTCGTTTGCACAGACATGACATAATAAGCAATGAGATCAGGACTAATTTGACAGTTAATTTTCTAATGAATAATCTGTCCTGTGTCTGCTGAGGAAATCTTTACTCCTGTGCCGCCATTAGCTTTCTCCTACTTTCTTGGGTTTGCTCTACACACCAGGGTGACGTAATAGTTTTAGCCTCAGTTCTCATCTGTGCAGACCAGATTATAAATTCACCATGTGCCCTGATGAGTTTTCACTTTTGGCTTATTTTTACTCTAAATTTAGTTTGTCTGAATCAATTGAATTTGGAAAATTAATCCAGCCTATGTCATATTGAGAAATCACACAGAGGAAGCATTTAAACACATCTGTAGCAGCAGAAGCCCTTAAAATTAATATTTTTAAAGAGACTGAGGAAAGCATTTTCTTTTTAAAAAAGTTAACACATTAAGAAATCTTTTTAATATCACGCGAACTCTTGCCAAAGTATTTCCATTTTAACTTTTAGTGTGAACCTAAATCTGCTGTTGCTCTTGCACCTGCATTTCTCCTTTGCAGGACAATAAAGGCTGTTTCTGCTTCTATCCCTTTAACTTATTCTTTTGTCATGCTACAACCATAAACTTCAAGATATTGTATCTAGATTAACGTACTGTTGCACTTCTGTGTGAAGTCTTCTGGGGAACATCTCTTACCTTGAGCTGCATATTTGCAGACTAAAATTTTTTCACATTCTTTGTTACTTCAAGGTGTTTCAGAATGGAGAATAGAGAGCATCAAAGTTACATATGCTTTTATCTATGACATTTTGTTGAAGCTTTGACCCTTTGTTTTAGGCTAGCAGTATCAGAGCTGCAAACTTAAAATGAATAAACAACCTGATGAAGAATGTTGGTTCTGTTCTGGGGACTACTGTGGAACATTTGGAGATTATTGTGCAAAAAAGGATTGTTCATAAAATGAGGAAAATTGCAGATAACCTTGAACATCCTCTTCATGAGACAGTTCCACAACAACGCTGTCTTCAGTCAGAGGCTTCTATGTTATTTGCAATAACACAGACCGCTACAGGAGAGCCTTCCTTCCCACAGCCATAGGCATCTACAACTCATTTTATGAGTTACAACATTACATTTCTTTTTGAGATGAATAAAGTAAGTTTTAACTGAATTTAATTTAAATGTTTAGGGTATTTTCCTGCAGAAAGGAAGACCTTCTCTCCAGTCTGATGTTCTTTTCAGTCTCTAGCAGGTTTTTTTACATGATTTATTTATTATTAACTCCACCAATCTTCCCATCAACTTACAATCAGCTTTACTGCTAAAAAGACAAATTCCAGTCTCATTGTGGAGATGGTGTATTCAGTAATACCTTTCTGCATGTAGGCCGTGTAGCTCTAGTTTAGTCTCACCTTACCAGAACAACTTCTTCTACATCTCTGGTGTGCTTCCTGCATGGCTTATGACGAACTATAAACAGGAATTTTTTTTTTTGACTTACTTATTCCCAGAGTTACATAAATGTCTAATTTGTGTAAATCCTTGTCTAATTATTGTACTCTCAGACTTTTTTGCATAAGCTCTGGATATCTGCTCCCGAGTAACATGGATCCCTGAGTAGAGATCTCCATGCTTGATCTGCCAGCTCAGGTGGATGGTCATGTCTCCTTAGGTTTGCATTGCAATTTACTCTTTCTAATATTTGAAGAAATATGAAACATTGCATAGTCTCGTGTTTTGCAAACCTCCTGCAATAAGTTGAATTTTTATACCTTTGATATTGTGATAAGAACCTAAAAAACACACAACAGCTGTGTTTGCTAATTAGGTAACTTCTGAATGGAAATGGCTGCACTGTAAGCCATGATTTGCATTTGAACATGACCCAAATGCAGACAAGTGAAAGGGAGGTAATCGATGTCTTAATAAAAACTGAGAAACCTAGCAGCAAAACAAGGACACATCTGAATACTTTCTGGTGTGTGTTGTTCAACACACCTGAATTAAATAATTAGATAATTAAGACTCTGTAGTAGTTGGCTGCTGGCTGACAAGGTTATTTGTTTATTTTATTCAAGTATGTTGGAACAGGGTGAAATCTAAAAATCTGAACCGACGTTTGATGCCCGTATCGCAAATGATCAAACCTAAGAAAGTAAAACACATCAAACCTTCAGTGAATTTACAGGTAAATGTAGCTCTCAAAGGAATAAAACTCATAACATTAATGAATTCAATAAAATTTCAGTCTAAACAGTGACTCGGTGATTTGTCTTCAATAAAACTTGTCTTATATAGGAAGAAGGAATTCTTGCTGATAAAAAGTGCAAAGTCTTTAGGAACATATGTTTCATAAAGTATAATAAAAATTCACAGCCTTTTACCGGTGCTGCCAAACTTCAGTTTGTGTTTGCAGTAATACATCTAATTGATGCTTGACATCATGTTTCAGGTTGAATAAAAGGCAATATATGAAACGCATATCTATAATAGTCCCTCCAAAGTCAAAGATCTCTGCAGTGAAAATTATTGGCATAATGCAAAGAGCTCAGGTTAATGACAGCTGCTCCCATTATATCACATAAAGTTTCATAGTTTCAATAAAGTTGTCCACCATTACTGTGCATGGGCTGCCCCCTTTTTGGGAAATCTAATCCTCGTCATCCTCGTCACATCCGTTTGATGGAGCCGTTGCTTACTCCGTCCTCGCGCGCAATTCCTCATGTGGTTTTTTCATTCAGGCGGCTGCCAGAAGCCCTCGCTGTGCCTTCCATAACTCTTGCGTCCGTGAAAGATTTTTAATTAAAATGAAGACAGCTGGCTGAACTGTGGAGATGTCACAAATAGTTTTCGCCTCCAAAGAAGCCTATCATGCGCTCCAGACGTCAGATTGCAGGCAATTCCAGCTTTTTTGAAGAACTTGTTAATCACGTCTTCTGCTTAATTCAATTATCAACAGCTGCAGATTGATGCACCCACAGACAGCGAAATAGGGAGAAACAGAGAATTCAATTGCTTTCCCTCAACTTATGGGTTGTCATATGTCCCCTTTCTGTATTATATATTGGAATGATGGTGACCCCATGCATTTACTGTATTGGATTTTTTTATTACTCACCTTTGAGCTTGTGCTAAAGAATAGGCAGTGACCCGTCGGAGTGAGCATAAGTGACCTGTTCTTGTGAGTGCGAGTGTGTGTGCATTTATACCTTTTATAAATACATATGTTACACAGATATGTTTTTGGGAGAGTGACAGTCGGGTTTGTCTTGTCAAGACGGTGTGTTTGCCAGGGGTCAGATGGCCAAAAGGGATCTGAGAGTTGATTTGATGTAGCTAAGACATGGGAGAGGTTGACTGCCAGGGTTGAGTGTAGGAGCTGGAGAGTTGGAAGGTCATGTTCATAAATTGTTACCAGTGAGCCGAGGCTTAATTGAAAAAGCTGGAGACGGAAGAGACCCTTGATCTGCGGCCCAAGACCCCTCCTTTGTGACCTCTATGTCTTCAGTCATTCAAGTGTTCTTGGTTAGTCTTTGACGTTTTTCTGTGGTTTCACATATTTAAATAATTCGCCGTCTGGCGTTTTTGTTTGGTTTGTCTTTTATCTTTCAGTTTTGAATGCATTGTTGCTCGCAGTTTTTCTTGCGAATTTCTCAAATCGTTCCCAGCATTTGAGTAACATTAAGTGCAATTCTCAAAACAAAATGTACAAAAAGGAAAGTACCAGGCATTACCTGCAAAAGGCATCTCTTTCTCAAAACCGTTGTTTCGGCCTTCATAAAGAAATATTTGTGTCGATGAACATGCAGTGCCTCAGAATGACAAGTCCTTGTTTTATTGTGTACAGAGATAAGACAGTCAAACCTGTTAGTTCTGTTGTCAATATAATTGTGTGATATTGATGGACAGTCCTCCGGTTGTTGAGGAAGTGACATGTTGAATATAATAACTAAGACATGGAAGTGGAAACATTATGTTTTAGGCTGTTCTTCTGATGAGAGCACAAGAACACTTCAGTACTTTTAAAAAAAGTCATGAACAGGCTCACTTGCAATAAAGGATCCTTCCCCTCTGAGCCAGAACTATGAAGATAGGTAGAGAATGGGTGTCCCAGAATATCAAAGTCACAAAATTCGCATTCAGATCACTGAGAGGCTAAGCTAACCTCTGGACTTCAGCTCTACAGAAAATCTGTGGATGGAGTGTCCAATCAACACTCAAGAATCCTCAAACATTTAGAGAATTTCTTCACCCAAATCCACTTATAAGTTTGATGTCACTTGAGTTTTCTGCTTTTGTGTACCTCCATTGAAATTCAGCTCCTATAACATTTTAGAGCATAAGGAAACAAAGTACTCTTTCTTCTCATTGAAGAATTTATTCTAATGCGAAGCGCTAACATCTCCGGTTTGTAGTAACATTTTATTCCTTTTTATGCCTTCGTACCTACAAGATCTCTGACCAAATACGTTGGCCTTACTGATATTCATCTGACTCCATCCGTCTTTCAGCTGCTGTTTGAGATAACCCCACTCCTGTGTTGACAAAGCAACGGCTCATTTATAAAGCAGAGCTCCCAGCTTCCCATCCCCTATGGACACTGAAATCTCTCCACCAAACAAAGCAATCATAAGCATGAATAGGTGTCTGCTGTGAAACTCGATCCAACGTGTCTGTACATTCTACACAGGTGATACATAGTTGCCGTCTTTTGAAGAGGACCTGTTAGCCGACTGAACATTTGGCAAGAAAGAAGGAAAATCAGTCATTTTGCAGAGGGAGGAAATTTATCCCAGTGTTCATTGTTCTGAATGATAGGCAGGAGATGCTTTAACATATCATTTTGACACGCTGGGCGTTATGACACGAACAGTTTTACTCCTGCGTTCAATGAAGGAAGGAAAGTTCTTATGTTACCAACAGGGATAAAAATGCGGTTGTTCTTTTTAAATCACATATTTTAAATTGTTGCTTTTGTTTGAAACGGAACAAAAATAGCTGTTCTCAAAACTTTTTTCCAAACACAAATCTGGAAAGTGTGGTTATTTTTACAGAAAAACAAGGAAGGTTTTGAGCAATATTAACTGCAAAATAGCTCAAGTTCAAACAATTCCAACATAATTGTTGGAATCTAAAGCCGTCTGCTTTAGATTGGTTCAGATCATGTATTGATCTGAACCAATACATTGATTGGTTGGCTGTATTTTTAGAATCCTTGTTCTTTTCACTGCTGCCATGCAGCAAAAAAGGTCCTGGGTTTGAATCCCGCAATGCTACATTCAATTGAATACTTTAAATTTCCTTTTAGGTGTGAGTGAGTACGTTGCCAATCGATGTACAACACAAATTATTGCACGGACCTCAGTGCACAAGTCTGTGTGCTGGAAATTTTTTATTTTTTTTTCTCATGCTTTCTAAACCCAGCCTAAGTGCACCTGCCTGGTAAAGGATGATTTGAGATCTGAGCATGAACCAAAGGAAAAGATACCGATCTTTGTTTTTTTTCTCCTTCTTCAAAGGCAAGTGCAACAGACCGATAATGTAGCACAGCAGCCCATATCCTCCAAACATAAGCAAACCACAACCGATGAGTCAATGATTTAATGATAAAAACAAATCTTAAACAGAGACATGCCCCTATCTGAATTACCTGCAACCAAAAATTGATAATACTGGAACAGTAATCTTTCCGTGTCATACAGACTATTTCTCCCCAGACTACTGACAACCTCCGAAGCTCTTGTAGTTGCAGAGAAAAATCTTAACAAAAAGTTTGTACAGAAACTACAGGAAAAGTCTTGTTTTGGGGCTGGGGAAGTGTAAGTAATCCTACTTTTCAACATTAGATTGATCAATATTCTTTTGCTCGTACAACTCGCCGAAGAGTGTTTCATGAAATCAGACAGAAACATCCCTGTTGATAATACCTGTTGGAATATTGTGCACTGCATGATAGGTCAGGGCATTGTCCCTGCATTGTTTGGTGAAGCTTTACTTTAAATGAGCCTGAAAACACCTGTTTCTATTTCCATAAAGCATGTCTGTTATAAGAGAGATACTCATGCCTCCAGTTGTCGAAGGATTTTTACACTTTTCAAGTATGTTATATTTCTTCCTTGTCAGTATGTCAGCCATCTGCTTTAGAACAGTTTTAAGCATGTGGTGGGTGGGACCTGGGACTGTTTCATGACTCAGAGGTGTGAAACTCACCCCCTCTTCTACCCCAGATGCTTGTATGGCATCTCCTCGTCCACTGTGTCCACCTGAGGTCCCAGGACAGCAGTTACGGAGGGTGATTGCTCAGCTCTGGTCTGCTGGCTGCCTCTTCGTTAGGGTGCAACAGAAACAATCCCATTAAGTGGTGGATCGCCTTTCACACAGATTACTGAGCATCTGGCAGTCCTGCTGGAGAGGGGGGACAGAAACAGATTTTAGATCGTGAGGTCACAATGTTGGGGTGGAAAAGATGCAGATTGAAAACCTGCATCAGATTCACCTTTTATAAACAGAAAAATTAGATTTAAACAGATTTTAATTACTCAGGCTCATTTAAATTACTTTATTATTAGACTCCTATATTTAGACATAAGGCAGGTGGATTTTCTTACATTTCCCAGCTTTAATAATAAATTTATAGTTAAAAAAATAAATCTAAATAAAGTCAAACTGATCGGAAAAAAAACGCAAAAAAAAACTTGTAGTACATTTTGCTAAACATACTTTTTTTATTTTAAAATAATTACTATTTAACAAGAAATGGTGCAGAGACTACAATAACCACGTGTCATATAACACGCACATAAACGTTTTAGATGAAAACAACTTTTTCTTTTTAAAATCCAAATTCTTTAAATTGTCCAAAAAGAAAAAAAAGAAAAATTCCCCAATGACCACAAGAGTCTGCCAATATTATGCTGGTCTCTTTCTTTTTCTCTTTGTTGTCTCACGTCTTTCAATGCGCTGCCGATGCTTCATACAGTCCAGTTCTTCAGATTGGTGTTGTGTTCTGGTCTCCGTGGGGCTTTGGGCCAGAGCGATGCTGACTCACTTTAACCCCGGGTGAAAGGTGAGAACTCTGAGAACAGAGCGTTCTGGTCTGCATGAGAAGACCTGCGTGCTCTGTTCTGCATGCTTGAGTTTGGGAAAAGGGGGTGACATGATGATGAAGAGCGAAGAATAGGTGACTAAAAGATGACTAAAACAGAGTAATGAGAGAAAAGGATTAGTTAGTGAAGATAAATGAGGGAGATTTAATGGTATATTCAGGGAGAGTTTAAAAAAAAAACATTAGTGGGTAGTGGTTAAAAAGTTTGTATCAACCACACTGTAACAACTTTGTTACTGAAGTACAAAAAGGCTCATGCTCCCATCCATCTCATTCCTAGATCAGATGATGTGCAGAGTGAATTTGTTCTGTAGAATTTCTGGTCCAGCATTTTCAACAAACTGCATTTTATGAGGCAAGTTAAGGTAAAAATATGTAGGAACATATATTTTTTTACATCATAAAAGGAGTAATATTGTCATACCAATACCTTCATCTTACATATTGGAGAAGAAGAAATGGAATCTGAACACGTACCTCAACATGCTTACATGTGGCAAGACTGGGATGTAATTCAGAAATTATTGATAAACCGATCATGGAAGGACATCACTATGTTGCACCCTATTTTGGTAAAAAAAAAAAATAAAAATAAACAAATAAGTAAATCTGCTGTAAGTAGTGCTGTTGATCGTTTTCTGAACCCAAAGTTTCTTCTCTGCTGGTCGATCATAGCCCAAAAATTAGAATGGAGATTTTCATCACCCCTGACGTTAGGGTTCACCTTGGAGGCTTCTGGTTGTTGCTTTAAAATTAGAATTGCAGCCACGTTCATATTGCTCTCTTCTCCATTGTTAACATAAAAAAGAAAAAAAAAAAGTTTTTGACAGGAATAATCTATCTCTGATACGCAGCACCTGTAAGCACAAGTTAAGATTTGCTTAAATAAAGGTGCATCTGCAGACAGCAGGTCATGGTCGGACATCTCCACAGGTTTGTGATTGTTGCAGCAGATTCAAGGGTGTATGGTCTTTTGTTGAGTGGCATTATTGAGTGTGTTGAGCACCTGCCAAGTATCTCGCCTTTGTTCAACCTGGCACATCGCTCACATTAATTAACATTTCCTTCCTCGTGAACCAGGACAAGGTCCCACAGAGGGGTTCAAATGTCTCACTCTTCCCAAGATCCATTGTCCTCTGTACCACATGTGTTGAAACACCAGTAGGTACAGAGCACATGATCTTACATGTAACATGTGGTCCACCAAATCCAACATGTTCATTCTTTTGTTGCAGCCACAGATGACTACACTGACCACATGGTGATGAAGGCCAGGAGAAAAACCTTCCCTTGCTTCTGGTAACCAGGAACTAATAACCAACAAGAAATTATTGGTTTTAATATTAATTGTGTTACTATTATATAGTTGTCTTTAAGGATGTCTGTGTGTACTGATAATTAGATCATTCCTGCTCCTTAAGAGGAATTTTGCCAACAGTAAAAATTCAAGGATCCCTCTCCCCAGAAACACTCTGCTGCTCAAACTTGATCATTTCAAGCTGTTTTAAATAAGCCAGAAAGCGTGAAGCTTTTGCTGGGTCCAACCTGGGGTCCCATTCCAGCAGGAAAACCTCATAAGTGACGCGTCAAGCATATATGTTGGAATTATGTCAAGACCTCTTCAACATATTTCTGTGGCTGAGTCCAGCCCCACACAGGAAGGTTATTTCAGCTGCTTGTGTCCAGGATCTCATTCTTTCTTTTGTGATCCGTATTTCATAATCATTTCGGTTAAGCCCCATCTTCACCATAACAAACCAAAGCAATGTAGTAGATATTCATCAACAATTATAAGATGTCTTTCCTTTCAAAAGGCCAGGTAATATTTGTGCATCTAAACCTGTTTTATGTAACTAGAATGAGGGCAAAAAAATGGATCTGTAGTTTGTAAAGATCACAAACCCTTGATCTGTGGAATAAGAGAAAATTGTTGCTGTCAGTGTAACTCGGAAGATTGGTTTTGAAGACTCATATCAATTAGGGCTCATTACAACTCATTATGTTTAACATTTTCTCATAGTTATGAAAGGAATTACATTAATCCACCTGTAAATAACCACTTAATTTTTTTGTTGAAAAATAAAACTATTTTTTTTTACACCTACTGCAGTTTATGTTAAAACCTCTAAATGCCGCCACTAGAAAATTTTGAAGCATTTTCATCTCCTTATTTTATGAATAGATCTTTCAAAACTAACTTGAGTGTATGAGCTCCACAGCTGTCAACCACAGCTTACCGTAAATTACTTCTCACTCCCATTTCAAATTCATATGGTGGTTAGACAGGTTAAATTATTTTATATATGTCACACTTTAACCACGCTGTTATTTGACACTTGTCCTTTTTTTTCTGTTGAGAAATGATGAATAATGTGGCGGCTATTTTAGAAGCAGGGGCTATTTGAAGAGTAGAGCATACCTAAAAACAAAATATGTATAGCAAACTAACAATATAAAGTTGCCAACATGCCTCATGGCTGTCTTCAGAACAAAACAGATGCGCTGTAATTTATGGCCACTTTCTATGATTGGAGGAGAGAGCTTTGAATCGATCTGGGACCTCTCTCTTTCACCTGTTAAGAGCTTTCCTCGTAATTGGCCACCGCCATCATGGCTACTGCCAAATCCGCGGCCTCCTCTGTTGCACAATAGTATGTTAGAGTATGTGTAAACTGTGCCTATTTTTCTTCTGCTCTGACTATTGATTTTTAAATGAAGTATCAAAGAAAATCAATAGTAATCAACAAATAGTAGGCAACACGCAGTAGTGTCAGATCCCCGGGGCAGAGCTTAATCATTCTAGATGCCAGCCACAACATGGGGGACAAAGGATGCACAGAAAAGTTGGGAACCCGGTAGAAACAGAAAGTGAAGTTGGATGAGACATTTGTCATTAGAAAAGAATGACAAACCCCAACATTTCCTTTTCTTCCCTTTTGCTATTGCTACTTTTCCCTGGACTGTGACAGATCATTCACCCATAGTTTGGGGCGATTCGTGTAGAAACATTACAGTATCCCTCAGGCTGGAGATCTAGTTACACCAAAACAAGGCTTTTGCAAAGGAATCTGTCAAAAATACTTAATCATTTTCTAAGTGACCTGTGAAGCTAGTAGACTCCCTGCCGCTCACTGTCAACACTTAGTCATCTATCAAAGTCACATGTATCTGTACCTGAATGCTGAGTTGATGTTAAATCCAAACAAGTGACAAAGTGTGACCAAACCCTAAGTGAGTGACACATAAAATTGCTACCCACATGTTAAACTTCCTTAGTTTGCAATGTGGGTATAACAATGGAACCACTATCTGTTTGCACGCTTGTTTCATAAAATAAAAGAAGTATACTCATGAACTACTTTTTTTATTTTATAAGGTTGACTGCAGTAAATACATGCAGATGCAAAAACACAATTCACTATTATTTTTGCATCGGTTTGCAGTTCAGCCATAAACACAGTTGTAAAATTTCTCAAAGATGTATTTTTTTTATTAGTATTTCAGTCAATAAAGAAATCAAGTCCTACTGAGCATTCCCCAAAACTTTAAGAACATTTGAAAAGACAAAGTCCGTCCAAAGAATGATTCCAAGAGCTTTAGTTCATGTTAAGTCCGTCTGATCTGTTTCCAATAAAATAACAAAAGAAAATGTAAAGCTGTTTTTATGAAAAACAATATAGGAGCAAGTCACTACTCATTTGAGTGAGAGGAGTTTATTCTTTAATAACCACACCTATGGTACCTGTATCTCAGCAGCTTTTGAGTCATAAGTAGAACAAGACTTTTAATTTCAGGATTGTGCATAGTGATCAGATCAGTGCTGTGAACTGTAGGATTTCTTCATGAGACTATGGCATGTAAACATTCAGAGGTAATAGGATAAAGTTACACAACAACCCACAGCTGCTACTGTCAAAGTGCATGTCATTGCTGGAATCATTTCCTGTACACTGATGGTTTGATAACAAAGTTGACTCTCGCCCTTTTCTGCGGAAGTGAGAGAAATTTAGGCAACACTGACAAACAGAATTATAATTTCTCATAAAGGTTAAGGAAGACTGAAGCTTTGGTATATATTTGTTTAAAATTCTTTAAAATATTATCTAAAAGGTACATCCAAGTGTTAAAAACTTCTGGTTTTAAATAGTACAGTTTTCCCTCATACAGTTTGAAGCCTGGAGAGTGCGTTTGGCTCTATAGACGACAGTGTAATGTAACGCTGACCCTCCTCCTCTTGTTGTTTTGCATTGCTGGTCAGTTGGGTGAAAAAAGGGCTACTAAACTTTTCGCTCAGGAAAAAAAAATCAGCTACTGGGAAAAACATAGACTTAGTCTTTATGTGGAAACCAATGAGATCTCTCAGCAGTTTTATTGGAGCAACTGTTTTATTTGAAATTACAGTTAAATAAATTATTGTCATTTCATATTATTTCAGGGAACAGTATTGCTTTTTTCTTTTAGATATAAACTAATCCAAACTGAGTTATATCTAATTTGTATTTGCATTACTGTATTTTTATTTCTTCTTGTTTTGCACCATCATTCTCTTGTGTATGTGTGTCACACTAAGTGCCTTTAAATGAGCTCAAAAATAAATTTAGCTTCTCTTCAAGTACAATAGATTTTATTGTGATTTGTTTTTTTGTTTTATGTTTTTCCAGGAATACTGTGAAACTGTGATATTTGACTGAAAGTTATCAATTTATAAGTATCTCGCTCTGGCCCATGCCTGGTTCTGATGGCATCATAAAGTTAGAAATTATTTCAATAATATAGTTTTAAAAATGTATTAAAACATTCACTAAAGAATGCAAACTAAACAATGGTATGAATGATGAATTGTTTACAGTGGTTCTATCCTCCAACAATTTCAGACCAAACATTAATAGCTCTAGATCATGTTATATATATAAAATCCCTTCTCACCCTCCGCGGGTGGTCTCTCTCTTTTTCATCCTCTGAGCTCGGGTCCTCTACCAGAGGCCTGGGAGCTTGAGGGTTCTGCGCAGTATCTTGGCTGTGCCTAGAACTGCACATTTCTGGACTGAGATGTCTGATGTTGTTCCTGGGATCTGTTTGAGCCACTGCTCCAGTTTGGGGGTGACTGCCCCGAGGGCCCCGATGACCACAGGCACCACTGTGGTCTTCACCTTCCAGGCCTTCTCCAGTTCCTCTCTGAGGCCCTGGTATTTCTCCAGTTTCTCGTGCTCCTTTTTCCTGATGTTGTGGTCACTTGGTATTGCTACATCCACCACAACGGCTTTCCTCTGTTCTTTATCCACCACCACAATGTCCGGTTGGTTCACCATTACCATCTTGTCTGTCTGGATCTAGAAGTCCCACAGGATTCCATGTAAATTTTAGGTGAACCTAAGATGCCATCTGTGATAAGTTTCGCGGTTCAAGCCTCGATGTCTGTCCCTCCAGCCTCCCCTCCCTCTCTGTATCCACCACCGCCCACCTACCACCAGAACTGCATTGCCAGGCCTCCCTCCAGGCTACAGTGCTGCAAAAGTGACAACATAAGGTCCATTCTGTTCCCTGTCACTCACAGCCTCAGGCCCACTGTTAAATGGAAAAGGCTTTTAGAGGCTGTAAATGGGGAATGGAGGGAGAGAGGTAGGTGGGTCACAGTGCACATGTTGGCCTTTGTGTGCCTGTGTGTGCCACGCACAGATGCATTATAGTATATGTGGACTTTTAGGTGTGTGTGTGCGTGCGTGCGTGCGTGCGCGCGCGTGAGTCAGCAGGCTCGCACCAGGGAGTTGAAGAGATTTGTGGGTAAATGAGGCTGGATTAGCCTGTAAATTAGTCTTTCAGGGTGAACTGTGACTATCCAAAGACTTTCAGTGTTTTAGTATTACAGACCTGTGTTTTTGTCTCATTTTTGACAGGCTTTCTCTGCAGCTTCTAAGAGTTTCCATGCATCAGTCTTTTTATTTCCTCCTTATAACGAGCACCTGTTGGATGCTGTTAGCATTATCACAGATGTATTACTTCTACTAAAAGTAATGCATTTAGAAGTGTATTTATTTTCTCTAACATTAACATCTGTAGTTTAGGATATTATATTCTCCCTTGGCCAGAACAGTTAAAGAGAGAAACAAATGTCACTGTTTACACAATCTATGAGAAACAATTGGCATTGTCTTGTAAGCAGCCTTAACAATCCACTCAGTCAGTGATTTCTTTGTGACAGAGACATACCACACAAAGAGGTGAACGTGAGGACCGCTTTGATTAATTGATTATTGATTGTATTATTTATAAGGCCTGGTTGGTAAAGTCTACTAATAATGTATTACTTTGCAATCGGTGCTGACTTACTGAGCCTGGGAAAAGTACTCGTACTACTTGCCATGTTTCACATTTTGCCCCATTAAAATCACCAAATTCTCTACATTTTATTCGAATTTTATGTGATAGATGCAAAATAGTTCATAGCTGTGAAGTGGAAGAGAAAGGATACATTGTCTTCAAATTTTTGCAGATAAAAACATGTGTGGTCTACATCTATGTTTAGTCCTCTTGACTCTGATATGCTCTATCAATTTCCTTTAGAGGTAATGGAGTCCACCTGTGCGTAATTTTACGTAGGAAGGCCTTCTTATTTATTCATTTTAGTTGCAAAATAATCAATGGTGGTGCTTGTTTAACAAAGATGTATTGTAAAATTGATACAAATCAGGTGGTAATTATATTAGAGTCAATTCACTTGTCTGGTCTTAACTTCAGAGTTCTGTTTCCACGTTGATTATTATGCAAAGACAAATATGCCTGTTCTACAAAATGAAATACTTTTTGCTCCTGATTGTATTCGCTAAAGTAGTTACACTAACCAGCCAAAGCATCATTACTACTAATTTGAAGAATGAAGAAACTCTCCCTTTTCTTACCAGGGTCTGGGGAAGGATTACCCGAGTACAACCTGGGGAATCAGATGTTTGCAGCAGAACCTCTCGGTGTGGTCTACTGAGGATTTCAATCTTTTAATATTGTCAGATGCAATCAGGGGCCTGTTTGGGTGGTTGTTTGTATGTATGGGTAATGTTAAAATGGTTAAAACAATTAATTATACTCATATTTTTCCTACTGAATGTTGTGTTGTTGCAACAATACTAATAATTAAAAAAAAATCAAAAATCAACTTCATAAAAAGATAATAATCACATTTTCAAGTCACTGATTTACAGGAAAGCCAGACTGCCAGTGATTCCACATTCTGGACTTAGATCTGACTGAGTCCACTTTGTAATTGGAAAAAAAAAAAACAGTGCAGCTGAAAAAGCTACTTTAAAAGAAAAAAACAATTTCTTGCTAATTCATCATAACCACGCTGGAGGTGGACGTATTTTTGCATGAGAGAATGAAAGATTAGCTGCAGCATGTCGTGCTGTTGTCAGCGGTAGGCGTGATGATCGTCAGCTGAAGGCTCTCACCTGTCACTGCCAAGGCAAAGTTTGGGGACTGCTGGCGCCAGCCCAGTCTAAACAGGAGTCGGCCCTCTCTGCCTCAACAGGTCTGCTTCAAAGAACGCTCCTCGCAGGGAGGGTAAGAGAAACAAAAGTTCAGTTAGGATTTTCACAAGCACAGGGTCACCTTGATCTTTCACTCTCCCGCATCTTGTTCATGCATCCTGCTGCATGAGTGCTCGCCCTGTTTGTTTGTGACCGGTTTGAAACTTTTAACACCCTGTTTATCCTGTTTTGGGGCTTAAGCAAAATGTACTGTAGCTACTTACCGCATGCATCTGCTAATATTTGTTGCATGATGTGTTAATATGATGGTAAACTAACAAACTGGTGTGTTTTGTGGTATCAGTCACTAAGACAACCCCTCTTCTTCGGCTTTGTCTCCAGCGTGACCCTTCAAGGCTCCGTTTCTGGCTCCTGCCCTGGTGTGTGTGTGTGTGTGTGCGCGCGTGTGTTTGTGTGTGTGTATCTGAGCTAGATGTGATAGCGGAGAAAAACCATCTGTTTGGCTGAAATCTGTGTGCTTGATATCCCCTCTGTCTCTGTGGCTGCCCTGCAGATGTTTTGGTTGTTTTTAAGCACCACTTTGTTTTTGATTCCTCGTCGTCTGTTTAGAAATGAAGGGATTACTTTCCATCCACTATTGGACATTTGAAGAAGTGTAAGTTAAGCCCACGTGTTGCACCCATGCCATAAAACCGTCTAAACTTTCCACTCATTTTGTGGCACCGCGCACAGATTCGCAGTCATGTCTTTGGCGTACAGGACAAAATTCATTCAAGTGCACAGTACTGTAAGGATTCCAAACGTGTGCAAGGCTGATACTTATGATCTGCTTTTCATTGGCGGCGAATAAATTTCCTCTTTTGTAGTCACCAGTGAATGCGTGGAGATGTCAACATACTCTGTTGGCCTTTTTGATTGTCATTGAAATGTTCCCTCTCACCAAGTAATATAGCTACATGTCACTTTTTTTCTTTTGTTGTTGTCTTTTGTATTGTTAGCCTTGCACAGAAATTAACCCAATAAGGTTTCAAGCCCTATCTTTCAGTTTTATAATACTTGGCGTGCGTGCATCCTGAAATATTTCACTATTATTTTAGACATGTACAGATGCAGATGTGTATCTATGGAGAAGAAGTGCAGAATGCATAATTCTGTCACACAGCTTTTAAAAAGAAGACAGGTGAAGTGACACCATGACGGAAGAATAGGACAAAGAACAAAGGGAAGTTAAGGGTTGAAGACTCTCCCTCATTAAAGTGTGCTCTTTGGTATGGATGCACTTTTTCAGTCAGCTGCAGTGAGAATATAAAAAGAAAAGTGGATCAAGTAAAAGCTTTATAAAATGAAATATTGATAAGGCATGTAGTTGAATCTTTGTAATATATCACTTGAAAGGACACTTGTAACAAAATTGGGGCGAATAAAAACAAGCTGAAATCCAACTTGGTTGCTAAAAGCATTCAAACAGACCTTCACTTACAGTTCGCATGAAACCAAACCCATAGCAGTCACCGCAAAAGTGTCAGTAGCAACAGACGTTCAACTGTACATTTTCAGAAAAAAAACGTTTTAAAAGTGAAAATACTAGAGCTACATCACAAAGTTCCCTCTTGACAGCAGTTCATCCAGGGACTTAAATCAGTGATTCTTGAGAATAGGGACAAAATTGGTTTTAATTTTCCCTTATTTTTTTTTTTAATTATTATTATTTCTCAACCTTATCTATGCAAATATGACAAATAATGTTTTAGAAATGTAAAGATGCTAAGGTGCAGGCTCCCAGTTGCAACATTTTTTTTTTTAAATTTAATTTTTAATCAACCTGACTTTGTCATCGCCATCTGACAAAAATAAATATAAAATGATTTTTAAAATACCCTATTAGTGATATTTTTACTCTTTTTACAGACAAATGCTTCTCAAGAAACAAAATAAATATCATTTAAAACAAAAAACAACAAAAAGTCCATCTGACGGAGTTGACAGTGCATGACGAAGTTGACACAGAACTGAAGGTGGTGACAAACAAGTGAGTAAAATGAAAAACTTGATACATGTGAAGTAATGTAATTTATGTAAAATGCATTAAAATGAATTAATTGCACAATTAAGTGAGATTTGACAATAATTTCACTGAAAGAGTCACAAAAACTGATGGAGTTGACATCTGACGGAGTTGACGAAATGCCAAACTACCTCAATTTATATGATGTTATTCTGAAGGAGGCCATATTGTAGCTCATCAGGCCCATGAAATCTCTACAGTTTACCAAAATTAAGCTTTTATTTCACAAAATTTCATCAAAGTTTTGTAAATTGTCAGTTATGGAGTTGACACATCATGGTTGTGACGAGCAATTTAGGAATAACACAGAAGAAAAAACTAAAGAATAACAAAAGCTAACCAGAGCTAACTAGCCCTCCTAGCAAAGGAAGAGAAAAGATGACGTCATGGGGTCCTCAGAAGTTCTGGTGCCCCCCAATAATGCCTGATTTTTTTTACATTCTTTTCATGTCTGATGGTGTTGACAAAAACTAGGAACAAATTTCAACGGAGTTGGAAAATATCTAAAAATTATTTTTAATTCAATTTATTGATACTTTTATAATTATTTGACTATTTATACTTAATTGTCTCAATATATAATTTTTGTGTTTCTTTAATTGTTTTAAACTATTATAATGTGTTGAGTTCTGCTTCTGGACAAGGGATTTTACAGGCATCATCCACCGACTACAATGTTTAAAATAAAAAAAAATATTCAGCAAACACCAGGAAAATATACATTGTTGTGCTCACATGAACCAGGTTAGTTTAGTCAGATATTTGAAAAAAATATATTTTGTATATATTCAAATTTTGTGCTTTATCCATAGGACCTGTTTTGTCCCTATTCTCAAGAATCACTGAAATACGTTTTATATAAGCTACTGTCATGATCCGTGTTTCTGTGTATTTATTTTAAGGTTTTTCTGTGTTCAGTTTCTGTCCTGAGTCTCTGTTGTTTCTATGTCTTCCCCGTTGATTGCTTCCCAGGTGTCTCATTCCTTGATTACCCTCCCTGTGTATTTAGTTCCACCTGTTGTCTTTGTCTCTTGTCGGATCCTCGTCGTATGTCATTTGTCTGCTTGCCACCACAGTCGAACTGTAAAGTCCTGTGTTGGTTCAGTTCTCGTTTTCAGTCCTCTGTCTTTCAGTTGCTACCGGTAATTAGCTGTGTGCTAACTCTCTGGCGTGCCGCCTGTGTTGGACTGTGTTTGAGCTCTCTTTATTAGATTCATCATCACCTTCATCACTACCTGGGTCGTCAGCGTTCATTCTCACCACCACCAACCACACCCCATGACAGCTACAAGCTACAGTTGGTCAAAGCTTCTGGTGCAGCCCTATCTACTCATCCTAATGTTAATGCTAATATTAACAAATGCATCAAAAGCTAGTTTTCTAAATATTTATCCAAGCCTGTACATTTATTGCATTTGCTTGCAGATATTGGTTTCATACAGATAGCTTATTTTTTTTCTTTTTGCATTTGAACTTTGTTTAGCGTTGAATAAAGAAAAAAAATACAAACATTTATTACCTCAATACAACTGTGCTGAAAAAGAACAAAAGATCTACTACAGACTGAGGCACAAAGTTACCAAACTGTCATTTTGTCTTCTGCTACAACCCCAAACTCTGAAATACTGTAACTACGCTCATCATTCACTTGTCAACTTTCCTCATGTTTTAAACTCCACAATGAGTTTTCACGATCAGGAACAACAACTAGTCATAAAATATGGAAGTGCTTCAAAATCTAAAGAAAAATTGTAAGAGACTTAAACAAATATTAATTACTACCTTTACAAATATTATAAAGACATCTGTCTTTGTTATGGAAAAGTAAGCCTGTGTATTTTCAAGTTTTACCACATACTCTTACGTCCAGACTTTGACTGGGCTGTTCTACCACATGAATATGCTTTGAACTAAGTGACACAATTTCAGCTCTGGCTGCTCCAACCTAAAGTCTACTTAAGGTTTTCTTCCAAGACTTCTCTACCTCCTGAAATCCATGACCAGAGCATGATGCTGCCACCAGGGATTCTTACTGTGGGGGATAATATGTCCATGTATTATCATTTTGTCATTTATTTTCATGTACGGCAGAAAATTGAGTTTTGCAATTCATCTGACCAGAACACCTTCCTCACAAGTTGTCATGAGAGAATATGCCATTGTTTGCATCTTAGGCTTAGAAGTCACATAAAAATTTTCACACTTCTCTGCTCTTCAAGCATCTGCCTTTTGCTATCAATCTTTGAAGGGAATAAGCAGACCGGGCAAATCCTCTGGCATCTGTTGGATCCAGTTTATCTTCCTTAGAGCCTCTTTACCTCAATGTTAGTGGGATCTCAGTGAAAAAGTCTTATCTGTCAAAGTCCAGGCGAGGTTATCAATCCTGACCTGTCTCAGGCTCTGGGAGCTCAGACCTCACACAGACCGGTGGAAAGAGGGGATGCTGCAGTCAGAGCTTGTTATTCCTTTGACTAGAAATAATTTTACAACATACTAACTAAGCTAAAAGAAACGCATTTAAAAGTAATTTTGATTTTTTTTTTCCAACCATCTTGTGTCACTTTCATTTCATCAGATAGGCTTGTTTTAATTGAAATTCCCCCTACAGTATCTGCGCTCAGCTTGACTACCCAGGTACAAATTAGTCAATTGTTATTCTTGTCAGAGAGAGGTCAGAAGCCTACACTTGCTCCATGTGTTTTGAGTTGGCCTGAGTGGCGAGCGGGGCGGTTAGTGTTGACTCTCCTGGTGAAAAGTGGCCTTGATCCATCTCAGCGTGGTCACTTCCAGGTCAGGCTGTAGGCAGAGTCGGCGCAGGGCGTGGAGGGGGGAAAGCAGGATATCAGAGACAGGCCAAATAAACAAACCCGTCAGCCGTAGCAGGGCCCTTTGACCTCCGCTGTCCCATCTGTTTTCTTATCTGCACCGCTGCTAATACTGAGAACAAGTGACACCTCTCTCTGGCAAGCACCAACTGTTTTCCTTCCACTTAGCTGCAGCAGATCTGCACTTGGTGAGGAATACAATATCCTATAACATGTGGAGACGGAGTTATGTTGGCATAAGAAATCGTTCTTATCTAGAATGAGAAAAACATCAGTAGGCTTTTCAGATTTTGTCATGCAAATATGCTATATGGCTGAAATGAGTTTCCTTCTTTTTTTTTTTTTGAAGACTTAAAGTCAAAGACAAATAAATCCTGTTTGATTTCATTTTGCAACATGGGGATCTTAACAGCTGGTGTGACATTTCAATAAAAGAGCAGATTTGTGATGAATGGGAGGTCTCATAGGCATTTTTGTGAAAAAGCAATAGATGAAATAGTTTAAAAAAAACAAAAAAAACACCAGCTGGGCCACTGGACAGTAACATGATGTGTGGCCAGTGGCACCAAAACCTTGTTACTCCCGTTTCCACCCTTTGTACTTTGTCAGGAAGGTCAGACAAGATAGATTACTATTGTGTTTGTACCCGGACACTTTAACCTATCGTTCGTTCTCCACCCTCTCTCCAGCTGTTGCTTCAGATTTGCTATAAAAGCCGCTAAGAACATTCTGCATGTGGAGGGGTGGAGAGGATAGGTGGCTGATGGTGCCAGTCAAATTTCGGGGGAGGAGTAGGGATCTTTTAATGATTCTCCCAGGAGACCAGAAGGGACAGGCTGAAGAGCCGGACCAGTGATGGGTACGAGATGCTGGAGGCAGAGGTTTGTGTAGTCGGCAGAATGAAGAGCGGGAAGGGAGGATGGCGGAAAGGGGGAGGGGGGGCTAAAACAAGCTGTCACATGGCAGGAGAAATCTGCCCCAGTTAGTCACATCTGCCGATGGGCACAAGGACGATGCCTGAGGGCTGCCAAGTCAAAGGTCAAAACATGGCCCTGCAGAGCATTCAGATCGTATATCAAACCCAGTCAATAAACTGGCTGCTGTCACTGTTACAGACACCAGTACTGGTGTCTTCTTTTCTACAGACTCCTTTCAAATGGAATCACTGCGATTTACAGTTTATTTGCTTCATTTTCAGGTTGCTTTTCTGGCTGTATTCTGTTTGTGATCTTTGTTTGATTATTTCATTCAATTAGCCAGTCTTGCCTTACAACAAAACAAAACAAAAAAAAAAAAAAAAAAACCTGACAGATGATGGTTAAGATCTCATTTCTGTGAACTTACACTTCAGTATGTTGGTTTCAGGTTTGCTTGGGTAGCTCAGAATTTGATTTGTTTCCTTTTGAAGGCCGTTAAAATAGTTTGGCTTTGTAAACTTCTGAACTCCTTGGTCTCCAACACACCGTTTTTGCATTTTTCCTTTTAACACATTGAGCTTATTGGGAAGATGATTCCTTGTTATGCAGCCCCTTGTCATGTTAAGATAACTGACAAATCAAAAATAGTTATCTCATTTTCCTTTGGCCAAACGGCAATCTCTCATATTCTGGAGCCCCTTCACTGTGAAGTTTATTTTTTCTGGATTATCTGATCTTGTTCTCCATTTCTACTCAAAAGTGAAGAATGCAGCCAACCCCCACCACCACCACCACCACCAGCCCTCAACCCTCCGGTCCTTCTGACCCTGTTCTGCTCTACCCGTCTGCTAGTCGGGCAAAGCCCATGACCCCCCAGTGCAGCTCCCTTGGTGACTAGTAATGGTTTATTTTGTGTCAAAGTGCATTTTGGTGTTACTCTACTCAGACTTGCAGGACAAATTCAGCAGTTGTGCAACCTAAACCTGTCATGAGCTCACATGTTTACAACGCTGGCATGCTATTGTTTGTGACACCTTTCAAATAAAAGGTAGCCAAGATGGACAGTGTTTACAGGATGCTGGGAGCTGCTAGAGGCTGTGGTTGGCAACTTTGTCTGTTGGGTTGGTGTTTGGAGGCAGATTTGACAGCTGCTGAGCCTATCCGTGCCTGCCCTGTGCAGCCCAAAGGTGCCTGGCATGACACTTCAGGGTCGCCATGTCTTCTACTTTGTTATAGTAAAAGGTATTGCTTTGAAGAATACACAGTGTTTTGCAGTTAGTGCCCTTTAACATTTTACATATTTTATCGCATTACGGTCACACCTACATCTCTAATTAATCGAGACTGTGATTGACCAGCTGAAAATACAGCTGAAAGGAAAATGTTTGGTATGAGCTGAAAATCTCTGCTGTTTTTTTAGAGTTGCCATGGGCCCCATTGACTGCTTCTCTCAAGTGATGGCCTCATTGGCCAACCTGTCAATTTCAGTGGATGGCTGCGTTTTGGTGAGTCTGCAGTTTTTCCACGCGTCTTTCATCTTCAGATGGTTAAATTGGTTCATGACATATTATGACTTAACCCTGATTTAAAATTCTCAATATTTCATGGCTCAGCTAGCTGGTGTCTGGTGGCCTTGATGACGTCCACTGATGCTTACAAATGTTACTCTAACAAACTTTGTCCTACTAAAAGTGTGTGGTTGCAACAGTAGAAAAAAAAACATAATAGTTAAGGAAATTTCAATACTTTAAATAGAAACAGATCTGCTGTCTGAGCTGCACATTACTTTGTGCACTGCGGCATTTGTTTTTGAACCTCGTCGTTGAAACACGGATTTAAAACAGAATACTCTTCTTGATGTGTGTTGAGTATGAGCAGCTCTCTAAAATGTTGATTCTACTCACATTTCCAGCACTTCCTTTCCAACTCAGCACCTCTAACACAGCAAAAAAAAAACAATCCTACCCTGATAATATAAAAGAAAAATCTACAAGAGGCTCTCCAGATGCAAAAACCAAAACAAAACAGTTTTTTGTTGTTTGTATCATAGTTATTTTTTGGGGTTTGCATTGTTATCATTATTTTAGCTACATGTTGAAATATAACTGACAGTTATATTTCAGTTTCCATCCCCCGGTGTGTCAAATGGGCTGTAACAGTAGCAGGTTTGCCCCCTTCTACGACTCCCACTGGTCTGCTCCCTCTCTGTTTGGTGACCATCTGTTGCCTGAAATCTTACAGGATGATCAGCCTTTTCTCCTCCTTCTCCTTCATCATCTGTCCTCTGCTCTCCCATTTCTCCTCCTCCTCCTCCTCCTCCTCCCCTGTAGTTTTCTGTTCTATATCTCGCTGGCCTTCCTCTACTTCCTCCACCCACAGTGTCAGCTAATTAGTAAGGGGAGGTGGTGAAGAAAGGGCAGTACAAAGACCTCGTCTGGCCCACCCACTGGCTTCTTTCCACCTTCTCCTTAGCCCTCATTTTTAACTTAGCCCTGTCTTAGTCATTTGATTACAGCCACGAACAACAGGACACAAAGGGCTAATCATAGGATACAATGGGCTGAGTTGTGTCGCTCACCTTTGGGACAGTCCCCTTCCCGTCCCACCCTGTCCACCTTTGCTATTATTCTCTGGTCTGCTGCTCAAGAACTGGGTCTTTAATCTAGTTGCTGGTCAGTGGAGCAAACGGTCTGTTTCCTTTGCCTTTCATTAAAAGAGAGACTGATTTTCAAATTTGCCCTTCCTCCGTTATTTTTTTGATTATATCAGATACAAACTGCTAAGACATTCATTTCATGACATCACAGAAAAATTAAAAGCACGCAGTTTATTAAATAGGTAAAAGAGGGTAATTACATTACAGCAAACGAAATAATTTAAAATTCAGTTTTGTAATTCTCTCCAGAAAATGGAACTCATAAATAGACTCTCTGTCGACCGAACAGGACAGAATCTTTTTAAAGATCGGTAATCTGTGATCGGCCAGAAACTGCAATCGGTGCACCCCTGCCT
>NW_006800177.1:750296-765126 GCF_000485575.1 Poecilia formosa
CATTTGATTAAAACTGTACAAAAGGAATAAAACAATGTAAAATAATAATAATAAATAAATAATGAGCAGTTTTGAATTAGACAACAAACATGCAAGCTGGAATTGAATGCAAAACAGAAGCTTTATGTTCAGATTAGGACAGTTAGATAAAGCATACGGAGAAATAATATCAAGATTATACCTCACCACTGAACTCCTCCACCAATAACAGAACGACCAAGCAGTTTTTAGAGAAGCCTTCATGTTACATTTAAACTCTGATCTGTTCTGGATAATAATTAATATATTAATCAGTTATTTGTAAATTTATTATTCACCATTGTTGAGGTAAGTCTGAAATCTAATCAGAAACACTGCAACTGTGTATGTGTGTGTGTTTTTTTAAACAGGTTTAAAGTTATTTTCAAGGTCAAAAATGTCACAAAAAAAAATCAAAACACATTGTCCAAATTAGAAGTTGGATGTGATTGTGAAATCGGGCCAATAGGCTTGTTTTTCACCCTGCCAACATGCCATTCCTCCTGCATGATTAATACACTGGGCAATTGAAATGATGGCCAGCAAGCCAGTTGGATCCAGCTGAAGGGAAAGTTGGCTGTGTTTTTATCTAAAATGTGTTGAGACTTGCATGATATTGGAACAAAGCACCCACACAGTGAGGATGTCATACCGTCTCATTGAAGTCGGCAGACTAGAATTACAGCATGCACCTTTGAAGCTTTGGAACCGTTGAGCAGAAAACATAGCTATCATCAGAATACTTTCCATAACAAAAGAAAACTAAGTTGTCACAAAACGTACCACCTTAACGGATTTATAGTGAAAGAAAATCCTCTTTATGAACATGACAGCATATAATTTGTTGTCAGAACTGAGTGCCAGCAAAGAAAGTTAAAAAGAAACTCTTCTAAACTGTCAAATCCAAAATCAAAACAGGATGAATAAATCAAGAAACTGTTTGAATCAGAGTTTATAAAACTGCTTTTTGACAGATTCCATATCATTTGATGAAAGTTACTCATTCAGATGTTGGGTTACTCATTGTGTGAATCTTTGGTGCAGTGCTTTATTCACCTTGGTCAATCCTGCAGACAAATCATCGAAGGTAAATCATTGATAGTCATGATTCATTCAGATGAAGAATATTACATTTCATTAAAACAAATGTAGCTGGATCCATGCTAAAGGTCGTGTTCAAGGGTCAGGGCGCGTGGTTAACCATCTCCATAAACATAATAAACTGTAGAAACAGAAGAGTCCTGCAACGGCCTTGAAATCAGCCATAGAGAACCAATAAAACAGGGTGTATGAGGAGGATTTGGTAATCCATACCTGTTGTATTCTGACCAGTCACAGACCTTTAATAAAGACTTCAGTAAATCATGTCAGTTTGTGAAAAAAAACATGTCTCCTTCAGGGAGAAAATGGGAAACGTGATATTTTAGGCTTTGATACGAAACTGACTGGAGACAAAGGTCTTTGTTTGCCGTGTCATGCATGCAATTTGTTGTCTTTCACTTTTGTCTGATCTTTTATTTGTCCTTATTACCAGCACAACAACGGTATAATTTGTATCATACAATTTGACATACTATTTTAAAAGATATTATTTCCTGGACCTTGTATAGCGTGCAGCATGTCAATGCTTTTGTCAGGGTGTTTTAGCTTGCGTTTTTAATTGTCTCCTAACTTTGCTTTGCCAATGGGGTAGAATTGGAATTTCCCCATGTTACGCAATGACTTAATGTCTTGACGAAAAGTGACAAACTGGAGCTCAATACCTAAAAGACAAATCTTACAAGAGAGAGAATAAGAAATATTGAAAATAGTAGGAGGAAATGGAATCAAAAGCCACAAAATAAATCTATCAGCTTTTAGAAAGCAATCTGATTTATGCAAATTGATATAAGCCGTTTTAGTGCGAAGTGTTTTCAATACTTATTCTCTGTTATTCCATTGTACAATTTAATGTATTGACTTATTTATGTTGAGTTGATTTTTGTGTGTGTCTGATAATGATAATGACAATGATATATATATATATATATATATATATATATATATATATATATATATATAAAATACATTTTTCTTTTTTAAATACCCGAAAACAGTAAATTTCTGGGAGGGACGAAGTGGGCTGATAAAAACTTGCTTCATATCTTTTGTCCAGCCCTCCTTTTTCTTTTTTTTTTCTTCCTCTGCAGGGTGTGACGGAATGAACATTTTGGCACAGATGAAGTAATATGCAGTTAAATTTAATCTTTAGAACTTTACTTGCAGAGCAGTAAAAGGGTTTTACCTCAGTTTGATCAGATTCTGAACCCCTGAGAGGGAACAAACCGTGTTGAACCAACATCACTAAGGTGGACCCTTCAGCCACCTGAACAGAAGGATACACTTTTAATTTTAGTTTCATTTTTACATAGAAAATCTGACTCTTGCAATTGTTCTGACGGTGTTCCATCAGAAAAATTACCCTCCTTTTGTGGAACCTGGACTGAATTAAACTTCCGTGTCGCTCAAACAGACCTGCTTCTTCTCAGCTTTTCCGTCTCCATCCTGCCTCTTGTGTTTACCCCGTATGTGCGTGTGCTCAGTTCGAGCAAAGCATACGAGTGCGTTTCAGCTTGTACACAATGCTTTGCTGGTGTGTTTTGAGTCTAAGATGTGTGCATCAGTGCACCTCTGTGTGTGTGTGTGTTTGTGTGTGTCTGTGTTTGTGTGGGTGGGGTTGAAGCGGGCGAGCTGGATTGTGAGATTAAGCAGGAATGGCTTGGGGATCACACTGCTTCTCAGAGGAGGAAGGGTGGGAGTGGGAGGGGAAAGAAGGACTAGAAGGTGGGTAAACGAGGGTGGGCTGGGAGTGGGGGGTGGTGCTGTAAAAGGTAAATCTTTGGTCCCTCAGAATAATTTGATCCCTTGGCTTGGCTGGCTGTTCTTGACTGTGTCTTGTTCCGTCCATCACTGAACAATGCAACTGGAGTAACGTTACAGGTCGGAGGGGAACACTGATTCTCCAGATTGTTACTCACTGCCCCCATCTCCTTCCTCCCCTCTCGCCACACACACACAAACACACAAGCTCCATCTCTTTCTCACATTGTAGCTTTAACTGGACGATATTTCTCCCTCTTTTCTTCCCCCCCGTACTTTCATTCTCATTGTGCTTCTCTGCCCAGTTTAATGTTGATTCAGTAGACAGGTAGTTCACCGTAACCCCAGCTCCACCACCCACCCTCTCTTCTTTTTTTTTTCTTTTTTTTTTTACACAGCCCCATGTGCATTCCTTTGTAAAGCTTCAGTATTAAGCACAAGAGTCCTGACCCCTCTAAACACACTATTCATAACACACTGTTCGCTCTGCTCCTTTGTTTAAAGTTCTGACCCTTGTCGGACCTTTTCACAAGAGGGCTCTTCGTTTCACAATGCATGTTTGTTTAAACTGATTCCTCCACAGCCGAGTGGCATTTTTCCCGTAATCTCATCAGAATTGGTTTACTTCTTGTTTTTGTGACGTCGACGAACGAAACAACCAGTACCTCTCACCTAATAAAATACGCAATGGTTGAGGGATTCTGATCAGTTTTATGTTGCACACGACAGTTACATGCAATAAACTGACTTGTCATAAGTTATTCATAATGACTGGTGACAGAGCAATAATGTGCCAAACCAACTTAATTTTATTGTTGTATTTGATTGCTGCTTGTTCAAGACACCCACTGCCTTGTATCGGAGTATCTGGTTTGTCTCAGCCCTGATTAAACTTGTCGGAAAAAGTGAAGGATGCATGAACAGATGAACGCATGAACGGACGGGCACCTCGCCCATTAAGTTTGGGAACTTTTCAAACTGTTTGTAACATCAGCAGTATAACTTTCCCTTCCCTCATAAAACCTTCTTCTCATGTCATGCATTGGAAATCAAATCAGATCCTCAAATGAATTGAGTCTTTTAAGTTTACAGCAACAAATACATTTTCCTATTTTGCAGCTTTTTTCCCCTCCTCCGCTCAAATGCACCGATAGTCCATTAGTACCGTTCATCATTAACCTCTCTGTGTGTGAGCTGTGAGTCCGCGTGGCTGTGTTAGTTTTTCCTCCCTGCAAAAACACAATCATTTCCCAGCGCTAAGAGCCCTTAATGGACTGGAATGGCCACTCTGAGGCTCATTAGCATTAGCCAGCTTCCTACTCACCATTAATGGAGAAATGCTCTTTATATTTATAATGCTTTTACAGAGCAAGACGATCAATATCATAATCTACACGATTGTAGAATATGAAGCGAGCTTTTTTTTTTTTTCCCCTTCTTGCATTAGAGAGAAAGTATTGGTTTGAGCTGGAAAACATGAAAATACACTGGTGAGGGTGTGGTAGTTTCTCAGAGGGGAATGAATGAATCCAGGCATTATTGAATTTTAAAACTTTTGACTAGTTTTGGTTTCTTGCTTCAGAAATTGAGTGGCACCCAAACTTACTTTCAAAAAGTACATTTTTGAAAAGAACGAATAAATAAATGGAAGAAGATTGACACATCATGCGAGTTTATTTATGCAAAAATAAGATCTGTACTGTGTCACGAAAGTTAGTTTTGGCTTTGGGTAGCATTCCTCTGAAATTCTCCTTTAGATCTCAGTGAAAAATGTCAAGAGTGTGTATAAGATAAGCAAGTGGGCTCCGTTTTCATCTGAAGGGGGTTCCCCAGCACCTCTGCTTCCCCAGTGTGTGAAAGTGTTTGTGTGTGCTCAGGAGGTGTGTGAGAGATTTCTCCTCTTGTGTTATCGCTGGTGTTGAGAAGTGGGAACCAGGAAGGGGGCTGCGAGACCCCCGTGAAGGATCCCATCATTACTGCTTGCAGATCACTCATATAGACCTAATCTCGGAGCTTAGACTACAAGAGTCCAACCGTGCACTCGGAAGACACGCACACAAACACACGCTACAAAACAATTTGGACTGAAGCACTAAATGCAGAGAATCGCAAAAGTATCCAAATCCCTTCAACTTTTACATGTTTTCCCCTCCTTCAATGATCAAATCAACTTATTTTATTGGAATTTTATGACATATGAATGTTTAGTGCATAATGATAAAGTTGAAAGAAATTAAATGTTTTTTTTCTTCTTACAATTCTTTACATCTACCTAAAATACTTTAAGCATTAGTCAGAGAAGGAGTCAGAGGGACCATGGTAACTTTGGAGGAGCTGCAGGGTTCCAGAGCTCAGGCTGGAGAATCCGTTGATATAATTATTTGTTGTGTGTTTCACAAATTTGAAACACACAAATAGAGTGCCATGGAAGAACTATTTATGAGACAGACATAAGGTCCAAATAAGTGTCCACTTGAACTGTAGAGGGAACATAAAAAAAAATATCGAAGACACGATCAAAATTGAACATTTTGGCTTTTATGTGTGAAGGAAAACTAACATCTCATCACCATGATCATTCCATTCTATGGACAAAAAATTTCAATATTTGTAAATCTGGAGGAAGCATCCCGCAACAGACTGGCAGCTGTACTTTCAGCATAAGGCGGTTTTACAAATTGCCTCAGTGGGATTGAATACAAATGAAACAGGCTCTTCTCATATTTTTGTTGAAAACGGTCTCATTCCAGCCGCTTAGCATTTATGCACTAATTTGTGTTGGTACATCACATAATTCTCCCCCAGAGGCCATACATTTTGGGTTGTGACATAATGTGAAGGTTTGAGGGGAATACGTGTGCTATGCAACGCAGCTTCACAGAAACACACCTTTCAATATGTTTCAGTACAGTTGCAGGAATATTTAAAAGGATGGTGACACAAACACACATGGCCCTGCTGAGAAAAACCAGGAAGCTGTAAAAGCCCACAGCAACCACGGTGGTCCACCATGATATGTTTTTTTCTGTATCTGGTTTTACTGTAATGGACCACAAAAACCACATCACTCACCACGACTCACACACTACATTTTTTTTTTAAAATTATGATCAGTCAGTTTTTCCCTTTACATGCAGATCATTTGTTTTCCTCTCTCACCTTCCTGTCAGTCTGCAGCTGTTGTGTTTGTTTTGGTCTGCTTCACTGTTTTTCAGGGTCCCTTCTCTCCATTTTGCTTCCATTTTGTGTTGACATCGTCACTTAACACTCATTACAATATTCTCATTTCCTCTTCATCACCAAGGAGATTCATGTTATGTATGATATATTTGGACCAGCTGTGTCGGTTCCCCGTGTCTTCACTTCCTGTGCGGATAGTAACTTCTTCAGCAACTTTGCCTCCGGTGCGTATTGATCAGTGCTGCTTAAATAAGTCATGTCATTAACCTAAATGACTATGGAAGCAGAAAAGGATACCTGGAAAACAGAGACTGGCCTTTCAAGGAATCCCCAGAGCTTGTTAACATGTTTATTCCTCAAAGATTTAACTCAGATGTTTTTTTTATTGTGATGAAAATGTGGGTTGATGGCAAGATAAATCACATCATTAAAAGTAAAGTGCGATTACTTTTGCCCCACTTGTCACTTGTTTCTGTTCTCTAATAGCTCATAAGTAGGTAACATCATTTTCTCATAAATGTAATGCAGAGAGAAACCAGCTTTGTTCTTGTGCTATTTCCTTTAATCTGTTTTTCTTCTTAAGCTAAATGCAATGCTTTAAATAGCATCTACTAAACTTTATAATGGTTCTAAGTGATAACTACCCTCATTTAGCACAATGTAAACAAAAATTAAGTCAAATTAAAAGTATTAAAGCCTAGCCCTGTGGTTTACTCTTAGTGTTTTTTGTTTTTTTTACATTATATTTATTCACAAATGTTTTGAGGGTGGGAGCTTGGACCAAATCTGATTCAAAATGATCAGAAACGATGGAATTATACAATGTTTAATATGTATCAAAGTTCATCTCGATAAACTTATTTTTATAAAATTCTGAAATTGCCTGAAAACACAAGCTGTTAGTTGATACATTTGTGGACCAAAAGGAGTGAAAGTTTTAGTTTTTAAGCATTTGATTAACAAGGGAAAAGTTGTGATCTTTTAGTGTTGGATGCATCAGTCAGAGGAGGCGATCAAGAAAAAAAAAAAAAGGCTCATTCTGTCGTAAAACTGCATTGTGCCTGTAAGAGCGCTCGTCAGTTTTATGTGCAGGTCTGCAAGCAAAGCACATTTATCTTGTTCTGCACTGAGGAATGACTGCAGTGCTCAAAGCAAGAAGTCTATGCTTTTGTTTACATCACATCAATAACCAGCTCCTCAACCTGCAGCCAAAATATGCATGTAATGTGCATGGACAGTCTCTAAGACATTGACTGTAAAGGTCCCTAATAAATAAAGACAAGGTTACACATAAGATATTAGTAGCTTTTGCCATTTGTCTGCATGCTGTCATTCTTTCAACCTCCCTCGTTCCCTCCCTTATTTCCTAATTTTCTCCTTTCTCTTTCCTTTCTCTCCTCTCTGAATGCTGTATCCCCGTCCATGTGTATTCTGGACTATTTAAATACACTATTATGTAAAACTTATTTTGGATAAATCTTCTAATCTTTATGAGGAGTTAACATGTTCCTCTATGCAAAACTAAGACTGAACTCTGACTGGCTCAAGTTTAGGCTAAAACTGCAGCAGTTTGTAGGACCAGCTGCGTAAGTACAAATGATTATCAAGTGTATTTTCTTGACAGTATTCTAAGTTACCGTTGTTTTGATGGGTTTCAATGAGCTATATGCTATTAATTTGGTTTTTATTTGCATTTTAAATCTTGTATTATGTTCTTATTGCTACAAATAATGGAAATTAGTTGAAGTATAAGGTATATATTGTATGTCCCTATAAAAATAAAAATATCCAGGTCAATTTAATTTTTTTTTTGTTTTCCTGTCGTTAAATGTAGAGAGCGAGAGATCTTCTCCGTTTTTCTGTTGTTTGCAAGTTCTTGCAGACACCAGTAGGTGCTGCTGAAGAGCAGCAGTGGTGTCACTGGTGTGTGTCCCCACAATCTGGGCTGAACACCAGCCTCCTGTCAGCAAACCAGACCACAACTCACCAAGTGTGGAGGGAGACACTGACAGAAAAATACCCACAGCGAGCACTAAGTGCTGGTTCACACCTGAGGCAGTGCTTTCACAGTACAGACAAACCACCTCGTCTTTCTCCTTCTGTTTGTGCCTCCCTCTTGCACCTGAATAAAGATAAAAATAACATAGTAGGTGAAATAATACATGTTTGTCTAAAACAAAAAATAAGTTCAGTTTAATGATCCTTTAGCTATCCTAAAATTGTTGGCAACTTTTGTGATCTTAGTCAGGTGGAGAAACATTCAAGTCCCTATTAACTATTTGTAGACAGTCGTAAGTCTGCGGATACATTTTTGTGTCCCATTTTTCCCGTTTTTAAAATAGGTTTTCATTTTAATTCTGTGAAACTTGAAAGATTAAAATGGAAATTCAAGGTGCCATCAAATTGTACCTAATTTCTCCACTTACATCTGATTGGCATCGTTACTGATGCCATAAAGTGCCACTCTGCCGTCCTTATGATCCTTTCTCAATATTAGATATAATCTCTAAAGTTATTTATTAGGCTGCCTCCTTGCAAAATCTGTAATATAATGTAAAACTGATCATATTAAAAAGGCCATTTCAGCTAGATGTTTTGTGTGTCTTTAAAACGTGCACCTCTTTAAAACCTGTTGATGTAACGTGATATCTTTTTACCATCGCAGATGCGACCTCAGCAGAAAGTTTCATCCTGCGTACAAATCAAAGGACGACACCGTGTATATCATAAGTCTGCTGAGCACTCTCCTGATCTTCCAATCCACCTTCTTATTTTCTGTATTCGCTGGGGGGGTCCACTTTGAACTCGGGGATCCGAAGGTTGGGTGCATGGCCCTGAGCAGGCTAATCCCCCATGATCCCTCACCACATGTGGGATCTTTTGTCTTTTTACTTGAACTCAAATTTTACTGCCTGAATATATTGTAACTCTTTCAAGTGAGCTCGATATCAGTTTCCACATTAGCTCTGGACAGTTAGGATTGACTGCAGATGCACAAAGAAATTGTGAGATTAATGATAGGTTGAGATAGGTTGAGAGAATGGTGCATATAGGCAAGTAAGGGAATTGTCTAAACTAAAAAAAAAAAAATGTCATTTGCAGCTTCGCTAATCCTCTTTCACCTCACTCAGATGAGCCATCTGTTGAAGAATTCAGATTGGACTTCAGGAAGATGTTAAATAAGATCGACTACAGTGCCATGCAAAACTGTTCGTAAGCCTTAAACCTTTCCACATTTTATCACATTGCAATAATTTCAAAGGAAAGTTGCTTTTTCTTTATTATTGGGGTTGTGTAGGAATAATTAAAACTAAGTGGTTCTCTTAAGAGGGGAAAAAAGTTATGACTTTGCATGCATGTTGTGGAACTTGCGGAACCTTTACACTTACATCTGCAAGTTTTTTTTTGTATATTTCTACCAGCTTTGCATATCTAAAAAAATCTAAATCTTTGCACATTATTATTTAATCTTAATCTCAGCCAGCTTGGATGGGGGATCATATGTGAACTGCATGTTTCAAGTCTGCTAATATTAAGTTAGATAGTGATTATGCTTTGTTCTAAAACATTTAATTCTGATTTCTGACTGTATGTTCAGGATCATTGTCCTGCAGGAAGGTGGACCACTGCCCCACTCATAAGTCTCCTGCACAGATTGTCTTTCAGGATTTTCCTGTATCTCGCTCCATACGGCTTCCTATCATCTCTGATCAGCTTTCTTGTAACTGCTAAAGAAAGGATATCCACAGCATGATGCTGCCGCCCTTTTTCCCAATGGGAATGCGTGTTCATGGTGATGTGTGGTGACGGTTTCCCCATATTTTGATTGTTGAGGAATTCGGTTATGTTCTCATTGAAGTGCAGCTTCTTCCACTTGTTTCCTCCTCTACATGATTTGTGCCAAGCTTCGAACAGGATGTCTTATTTTAGTGAAGCCGACTTTTTTGACAGAGCTGGTAGTTATCCTACCAACATGTCCTCTCACTTGCTGTGGATCTCTGCATCTCCTCTGGCATTAACATGGATGCCTGATAATGTTTCTTCTGGTCTAGCATGTTAGTTTAAGTGGATGACCACGTCTCAATAGGTTTGTAGTTTTCACAACACTCTACATTACAGATGATGACTTGAACATCCTCTATCTATAATATCTGTGAAGTTTTTAAAATTCCTTAAAACCTATTCCTGCTTTGAAGTTCTCCACAACTCTATCCTGAAACTATTTGCTATAATCATTGGTCTTCATAGTACTGTTTTGGTAATGTTCTCTGACAAACCTCTCAGGCCTTCGCTGATCAGCTCAAATTGAAATTAAACTATTAGAGCCTATTTTCTCACTTCCACAGATGGTTGCTTGCACTACTGGACTTTATTTAACGGTGGTCCTAGATTATGGGTGCTAAATAGATGTTTCGTTGTCATGAATAAATCCAAATTTCAAACACTGCATAAAGTGTTTCCTAAGACTACACACTTCCATTTATTTTTTTATTTTATTTTATTTTATTTGTATTTCTTCAGCCTGGATTGCATCCAATAATTATTAGCCCCCAGTTATCCCCTACCAGGGTGCCAGTGGACCAGCAGCCACTGACAAGGTTAAGCTGTTTAGAGTAGGTGAAGAGATTACACAGCTTATTATCCACATCTCTCTCTCTCTCTCTCTCTCTCTCTCTTTGAGTCTGTCTCTCTGCCCCCCTCCCTGCCCCATGCTCCCCGCCCCCAGCATGGCTGCATGGGGCCACTCCGAAATTTAATACCATGTCTACAACCAGATAAGGCTTTCTTACGGACAGATTAACAATATGCCCATTGTTTGTTTCCCCTGTGCAGTCTTGCAAGCAGGCAAATACAGGCAGCTGAAGCTCGAAAGCTAAGGAGTCGGGTTGTCCGAAGTGAACTCTAGCAGAAAGAAAGACAAACGTTTGAGAAAAAGGGGCCAAGCAGAAGAAAAGAGGAGCAAAAAGATCGAAGGGAAGGCAATGACAGAAGAAAGACAGGCAAACAGTGGGGGAGAAAAGAGGAAGGGGAACAGGGAGAGGGAGGAATTCGGCAGATAGTCTGGAAGTACCGGGTCAAGCACTGCATTTTTCCTCGGTAACAAGAGACTGGGGAAGGCATGTCAGCAGCCAAATTGCCCCTCAAGCCCACTGACAAGAACTGTCAGCAGAGAGAGAAGAGGGACTCTGTCTGGCCTGCTCTCATGCCAGGGTTAATCACTGGCAATTACAGAGAGGAGGACCAATCAAAAGGCCATGATGGTGCGGCGCCAAAGTGTGTGGCCAGCGGTGCTTAGGTGTCATAAACCACTGAGACGTTAACCAACTCTCCATCCAACGCCTTAGAGAAAAAAAAAAATGGTGGAGGATTTTACATGTGATTTAAAGTTCATTCGAATGTTTGAAGTGGACCCAGCAATGAACACGACCACCGCCTGTGTGTGTGTGTACAGAGGTAGTAGAATTACATGGGTGGGGATTCAGAGGTGATGAGGCTTTAAATCGGAGGGGTCCCCAAAGTACCCTGTGGTCCTGAGCACCTGGTGTCAGATCATGTCAGAGGGCGCGGGGCCAAAAATTTCTAAGCGGAGCTGTGAATCTGAGCGAGTGATGAAAATGAAACAGTGCAGATGGATGCAAAAATAAAAAAATAAAAAATGCTGCACTCTTACAGGGTAGAGAACCTTGAGCACTATTCAACACCATCCACTTCACAAAACATAAAATATTGTGAAAATTATAATCTATAGTGGATGGTATACATATAGAATAAAAACAAAATGCAATAAAATTTGTGATTGTAACATGTAAAAATTTGAAAATATTCAGGGATTGAGAATACTTTTACAAGACCACTTCACAAACATTCATTTTTCACATAAAAAAGTTCCTAAACCGCAAATCAGCTGTGACAGTGACTTTTGTTAGATGTGAAAATTTGGCAACAGATTTTATGTCAAGATTACTTTGCAACGTAAAACTAAATCCATCCATTTTCTTTACACCCTTGTCCCTTAGTGGGGTCGGGTGCCTATCTCTAGCTAATGTTCCGGGTAAGAGGCAGGGTACACCCTGGACAGGTGACGCATTTGGAGAGGCCAATTAACCCGGAGAAAACCCACACATGCACAGGGAGAACATGCAAACTCCATGCAGAAATACCAGGGACGGGAATTGAACCCAGAACCTTCTTGCTGCAAGGCAACAGCTCTACCAACTGCGCCACTGTGCAGCCCGTAAAACTAAATCATTTTATTAAAACATTGGCAATACTCCTTTGTTTATTCTTCCTGCTGCAGTCTTATAACATTACAACAGTTTGTTTTCATAGCTCAGTTTTCTGCAAATATCTCCTGCGGTTTGTATGTGAATTAATGACACTGGTTAGATTTCAGCCTTACACATGCTGAATATTCATGAGGTTTGCGTCGAGTTGCTGAGCAGCATAGACTTCTTTTTGTATTCAAGCGGTGACAGTTGACAGCTGTTTTTCCCTTAATAAGATTAGGCTAAAGAAATTACTTGTGCACTCTTTAATCTGCTATTTAACGGAGGGGGCCACCTGGGGCCAGCCTTATCCCATCCACTCTGAATGGCTAATCAAAGAGGGCTTGATTCGCACAGGGACAGAGGCAGCACTTGAGAGCACATGAAATCTGTGCCCGTAAAAGGGTGATAAATGTATGATTCCCAAGTGTTTCATTTTTTGTGTTTTAGTTGACGTTTTTATTTTGTATTCAGTAGTAAAAGTGGGACATTTTCCTCCATTTATTCCTGTGCTCAAATAAAGCTTATGCAGCATCTCCAAGTGAAATCAATGAAATTGGAGATATATTTGTGTTGCAGGTAATGTTTTACACGGTAACGTTCCCTCATCCAAGCTGTAATGAGAGTCAATACACAGTTACGGCAAAAGATACAAAAAGTGCCATACTTAACACATTTTTGCTTATTTGAGTAAAATGAAAAAAATTGAAACTTCAAATCTTGTGGCACCGGTTATACAGCAGGGATAATACATATTAAACAGACCACACTTTTCTTTCCACATTTTGCATTTTGATGGTCTATTTTCATGAACTCAAGCAATATTTGACCAGTTGCATGAATCATCTGGCCCTAGATTCTCACACAGCCAGTTTATTTATAATGATTTAAAAGAAAGACAAGTGGAAAATGTGGGTTGACCCTGATGAGCCGCATTACTTTCAAAACTGATATTTTCTTAATATTGAACAGCCCCGATCAATATCACTCAAAGTAATCTAAGTTTTCTCAAATTTAACTCAGGAGTTCTTTATCCACTTAATTTATTTACTAATATGGATTTATTTCCTTGTGTAAATGAGTTACTTGAATGAATTTCATGCAAATAGACCAATTAGAAATGCAAGTTTGGAAAAAGTGGACATTTTCAGAACTCCTTTTCTGTGCTATAATTTCTGAACATTAGGATGTCTGTATGTACGTCATGTGAAACTGCCTGAGTCCTAACACACACATTTTGCATCCACACATCCTTTGTTTGCTCTCAGGATGGCGCTCACCATGTTGGTTTATGTGGTTTGTGGAGTTGTTTTGGGCTGGTTGGATGGAATTAACACTGGCACAGCTGCACAAGTGGCTTTTATACGGGCCAAATTCACAGACAACTCCAGGCTTGGGCCATTGCCCAGAAAGCACAGTTTGGTTTTCGAGAGGGAGTCTCACCTTACCCATGCGTGCTAGCTGACAGGAACCAAAATTAACACTGTCCAGCGCTAACAGTCACTTCCTTCTTTCCTTTCATATTCTACCACCTCTTGCTGTTTCTCCTCCCATCATCCATGTCCTCTTTTCCTCTGATGTCGTCGTTTTTCCTCTCTACTGTCCTCCGCACTTCTCCTTTTCCTCTCATGCTCTGCTGCCCCTTACACACCCTCCAACGTAACAGATTGTTATCAGCCGGCTGTGATCTGAGCAGACATGTCACATCATCTCATGCTATTGGCTGTGTGCCTCTCAAATCAGTTGTGACAGTTTCCTATTACATTGTTTACCTGGCTGTAAGGGGAAGCAGCCTTAGTTAACCGATGTTCAAATCTGCTCGATCTGGGGCAACCACAGCACCATGCAGCTTCTTTAGGCTCATGCATTTTGTGGTTTATGATGTCTACTGTTATTCCAGAAAGGATTGCTTTGAGAATTAGTACCACATGAAGAAAGCTATCATGGACGTTGAAATGTTTATGACAAAGAATGGAGAAGCTCTTTGCTTTAAAATATCACAGACCTGAGCCTCTCAGGCGAAATTCAATTTCAGGTCGGAACGTTGAACATGTCTTGTTTTGAGTGAAGTTTGGATGATATTGGACCTTTAAGACAGAAACACAACAGATGAAAAGAATTACTGCATCCCAACTAATAGATCTGAAAGCTGACGGTCCTCAACAGGTTACAATTTCGCATCCGATCTAAAACTTTGTCTTGACTTAATGTAGGACTTTTAGGGCGGTTCGAAGGGCACGTATCATCATTTTAGTTTTTCCTCTTTTGATTGAATTAAGTTTTGCAGCTCATAGTAGTAATATACATTTTTATGTTGGAAATTATGAAATAAATTAAAAAGTGGGAAAGAAAAAAGGCAAGGAGATGGTGATTTATCAAAAGGCCATTTTGTTTCAGGAAATTAAACATTTTGAAAAGCATTGAAAGCATTGGATAGATTGATTTATGTAGGTTTTCTGGCTTTAGAATAAGATAACTAGACTTTCATATATATATATATATATATA
>NW_006800177.1:765902-785115 GCF_000485575.1 Poecilia formosa
TTTTTTTGCTTTCCCCCCATAATGGAAATTACACTGGTATGAATAATAATATTACAGGTAAAGATAAAACTGAAAAGTTGGCTTAGCAAAAGATGAAGCTTTTGCTAAACCTCACGAGAAAGTACAGAATGTATTAAGGTGCATAATTTAACAATTCTCAGGCCAGTGGCTTGCTGTTCATGGGAACTCCCTTCGTCCCTGCCTGCTATCTCTGCAGATAGGTCATCAGGTCAGAGAGAGATTAGATTGGGGATAACATGACAGAATTTGGCATGTGAGTGAAACGGTTTCTGTCTGCTCCTTCCTCACTCATTCCAACTTCTTCTTCTGCTGCTGCTGTTGCTTCTTTTAGATGTTCAGTGCTGCTTTGCAGCTTATGTTTTTACTAAGTTTTAGATAACAATGGACAAATTAAACATCAACTGTTAATTTTAAACAGGTGACAAGAAACAAAAGTGTGTAATCTTGTGGATTAATGTGCTGCATTAGTGAATACAGTTTACTGTTGTGTCGTATTGTAATGGAGCTGGTAATGCATCACACCAGCCTGCACTTCCTCCTGAAAGTCAATCAGATTTAATGACTGTAGTGGCTCAGGCTTATTACAGTCCAATGAAAAAAGTATTCATACCCCTTAAAATATTTCACATTTTGTAACAAACTCAATGTAGTTTACTGAGAATTTACCTGACAGCTCAATATGAAGCAGTGCATAATTTTAAAGTAAATGTAAAATTCTATGGCTTCCCTTTCTTTCTCCCTTTTTTTTTTTTTGCTAAATCAATTTTGCGATGAAACAAAATGTGAAAAACTTAAAAGGTTTGAAATGTGTTTACAAGACACTGCGTATCATCAGCAAGTTTTCAACACCACCTCCTTCTGTCCTTTGTACAGACAAACATCCATTGAAAGAGGTTTCACAATATTATGTGGAATTGTTTTCATCAGACAAAAGCTGGCAGGTGTTCTGCTGAGTTGTACAGTTTAAAACTACAGGAAGAAGAGCCCTCATTGATTTTTTTTTTTTTTTTAAATGATGGTAGTGCATGAATTTCCTTGATGTATATCTATCTTCTTGGAGTGAAAAAAAAAAATCCCAACTTTGCAGTTCATAAAAACCAAAGACAGACTTTTTAATCTTCAGTAAGTGATCTGAACATTTTGATTGATGTGGTGTTATTTCAAAAGAAGCTTTCGTTTCGCTTAATAATTATTGCAGAAACGGCAGACTTTGACTGAAAATTCATGGACTCATAAATGGATAGCAATCTGTTCTAAATTGGTCTGGGATGCACACTTTTAAAAGTTCATTTTGCTCTCTTGAATATTTATTCAATTATTTGCTCTTTAAGTCTCTGGAAATTAACAATGCAAGGGAAGGACGACTCTCCGTGGCTGCTGATGACTTGTGCCGGGGCGGTGGGGTGAGAACCCATGTTTGCTGAAACCTCCAGAGTCAGCCGATTAGTTAATTGAAAAATTATGTACTTGGTATGAATAATTGACCACAGGCTCTATGAAATTAGCACAGCATTTAAAGGCACAAATGAATTCTTCACAGATGCATGAGTGTAAAGTGAGTGCAGCTTTTGTTTGTCTACATAATCTCTTCCTTTTGTGAATTGCTCCGCAAGGCTGCAGAGAAATCCCAAGAATTTCCTTCCAAACTGGATGGACAAAAGTTGTCAGAGAGAGACCATGAGTTCAACTGCACCATTTTTGGCTAAATGTGGAACTATACCTGCGAGAGGAGTAGTTTCACAGTACATACCTCCATGGTGCAACAGATGTTAATGATAAGCCAATTTGTTGCACGTTGCAGTAATGTGTTTTTTTTTTTTTTCACTTGATCGAAAGACAGCCATGATGTTGAATTTGTCACATTTTCATGTAAACGGAACCGTGCAGACTAAACAAGCTCAACTTGTCAGAAATATTCACAACATGCAACACATATGGTTCATATTAGGAAGAAGCCCAAATCAAATGGTTTCCCTGTTTCACTCCTGGACTCGAGTACCTTACTGCCACTTTATGGTAAAAATGATTCAAAATGCATGTAGCTTAAAAAAAATAAATAAATCTAACTGTATGTTTTATAATAATGTTGATAGAGATATACATTTATAATTGATGTACAATACTTTTTGTAAATTATTATTTATTATTATTATTTTTTTATTAATTTACAATTTTTCTCTTGTTCTAAGTCCCTTATGTTGTCTTGGACACTGGTTGTGTCCACCAAACCATTTCCTTTTCTAGTTTTGAACTAGAACTTGCCAAGTTTTTCTTGTTTCAACCATTCAGGAACTGAGCGACAAAACAATGTTGCTCAATCTCTTTTGTTCAGGCAAACTATGTCAGTGAAAACTACAAGACTGTACTTTTCTTTAAGAAGAAAAAATTTAACATATCTGCGGGAATACCATAAGATTGCCGTATGGTTATATCACTTGTTTCAAAATCACCTGTCATTGTATAACTGCTGGTTGTTTAAAACGATACCAATGCAATAAATTTAACTGTGCCCATCATCACCGCTTTTTGATAAGTCTGTTAATAAACTTTCCAGATTCTTGAACACACATGTTTTAATACCGGCAGCTGGCACTCACAGATCCTGTCCACAACAATTACTGACATTCCTGTTTGGAGGAAATCCTCTTCTGGACTCAAAAAGCTCAAGAGGACGAAGATTTTTTTGTTTTGTTTTGTTTTGTTTTTTGGGCAACCTTTTGTGGTATCTTGTTTTGATTGATATGGTTCATTGTCCATTCCTTCAGAAGGCATAAAGAGTGCTCTGTGGTGGAAAATGTTATATTTTCTAAAAATAAACATGTGTAGCATGTCTTTTAAACAAATGTAACAAAACAAATTGTATGTTTATTTGTAGATGCAGTCATTGGAAAGGGATGCTTAAGTTGCCATCTGATTTTAAGATTAAGAAGTCCAAAATCTAAAATAGACTTGTCACATTCAGACTATTGTAATAGAGATACTTTAAAATGAGTGCAGCTCTTTGCTGTTTTTGTAGATGCACAAAAATGTGTTTATTAAAACTGTATGTTTTTATGTGCACTTTGAAAAAAATACACAATCTTTTTTTCTTGCCATTTGCCTTTAAATCAGACTTAAAATTTCCCGTCCAGCCATTGCTCATTGCTTTTTGCTAATAGCCAAAACTGAAAATGTATTTTAAATGTTAAAAATTACATACATTCCATTAGTATTCATCTTTCATACTGTGTAAACATTTTGAGTATTATTCTTCAAGCTCAACTAAATAGTTTACTGGACCTTTAGCCAATTCCATCATGCTACCATCCTCATACAGGCTTGAAAGCTTGCCCTTTTTTATCGCTCAACATTTTAGGGACTAATGATGGTCAAACAGACCACCAGGTTTAAAGAATATATGCATTTGTCCCTATTTGCATTCCCAAACTGTAACTAGTTTGCAGATCCAATAGCACTAGTTTGGTGCTATTGTGGTTATCGTATAAGTTCTATGTTTTGAGTTTAGTCAGGCTGTTGGGTGCGCTATGCTAAAGCTTCCCTCTGTACTGCAGCTCTCTGCAGAAACTGAGAAAAGCTACTCGCATTCCCTGACATTTTCACATTCCGTGACATACTGTAAGCACAGACTGTACACGGTGATTGCAAACAGGACCGAACTCTGGATGTTTCTCGACGCGAAGCCTCCCCCGTTTCGCCTCAGCCTTTAGCAGTGGTTATCTGAACACTGCTAACATGACCTGCACGGCTCCTTTACACTCTGCTGCAAACACTTCCGAGACTTCTCACTTGCCTCCGCTTGGCAACGGACCAGAAAGTATCTGTCACTGTGTCTTTTCGAGTCCAAGCTGATTAATAATACAGAGAGGTGCTGTTATTCATGGCACAATGCTGAGAGATTCTCTCTGAGACCATTCTTCTCTGTGAGGATAGGCTAAAAGGTTCCATTTAAGCTACAATGTTTTTCATGAAAATTAAAATTTGGACTTTATTTTAGATTCTGCCTGTAAAAATGTTAAATGTCCTTTTGAAGATTGTGTTTATAGGTTCTAACTTCACAAACGTTACCCGTATTTTGGAGAATGTGTTTTTTTTATTTATTTTTTTATTATATGTTCTGGGATCCGTCACATTTATTATTTCATCAATTCTATTTTTCCACCCTAATTCTGTGTCTTTCAGCAAATCTCTTTTTCACACAGGGCGACAGTTAAATCAGTGCTGTTCAGGTCTCTTCCTGCTTCCACCAGCTGATCGGTTACTGTACAAGCATGTGGCCAAATTTTAGTTCTTCCATTTCTATGTTTGCTGGCACGGTGAAGTGCTGCACTGGCACCGTGCCAGTTTAAAACTGGCTGGATCTGGAATAAGAGCGGAGCATAAAGATCCCATGACTGCGCTGTATTTACAGGGAACATTTAGATTCTGATAGTGTGTGCTTGGAAGTGGCTGCATCATTTATATGGATAATTTGCTGATAGATAGTGTTTAATATTTATGAAGGACTTTTAATTGCTCCCACTTTTCACTGGCAGTTGGCAAGGACAGAGGCTTCTGTCAGTGCCCAGTGGTGTAAATGATCCTGCAGAGTCACACAATGTAGAGTCCCCAACTGCTGCCGTGCACCATGACAACATGCATGTCTTACAAAAAAGTACCGATGCATGTTGTCATGGTACATGGTGCATTGCTGCATTTTATTGCAAGTTCACGTGATGAGCACAGTGCAGGATTGTCAAATAAACTGTTTTTAAATATGTTTAAATCTGCATAAATATGTACNCAAGATCCACAGCCCAGATGGAAGAATCTGTCACCCTTTAGAGATACTTTAAAATTTAAAAATTTTCCTGTCTTCTACTAATTTAGTCACAACAGGAGCACCGCAGTTGAGAGAAATCCATGAGAAATCCAATTTGAATTACTTTAATGAGATTAGCTTAAAACAGAAGTTTTTGGTCGACCTGTGAAACACTAAAAACTAACACTGCATATAATCCCATACGCACTATCCCACCAATAAAACATGGTGGTGGCAGAATTATAGTATGGAGAAGCTTTTCGTCAGCACATAAAAAGAAACAGCTGAGTTGAAAAGGAAAAGAAGGAAGCAAAATTGAAGGCAATCTCAGAAGAAAACCAGCTAAACGTTAGATACATTCTGGCTAAATCATACAAATTCAGCTAGCTAGCTGAAGTGAGCAACACAGCAAAGAGTCTGCCGATGAAAGGTCAAAATCAGATGGCGTTTGATAAATAATAAACACCAACATTAATTGAGTTACTAACAAAATTAAATGCGGAACATACTTTATATAACCTTTGAAACAACTGCAGTGATTCTGGAGTCTGCCTGGCAAAAGTTTAGTCTACTGTAAAACCAACTAAGTCCACCCTGGTCTGTTAAGTGCAGACTGACAAACTGACAATAGATGCCTTAGTGAAGCCATTTAGAGGGAGAATGTCATAACAAAAAGCTTAGGTCTTTGTGACATGTGACACAGCAAGTAAGGAGGCTGTGAGTGGTTCGAAATTGCAATTACTGGTTTATGTAAAGTCTGCACTGACTGACAGCTTTAACAAAGACGTGACAGAGTGGGATTGTCCCGCACAAGAGAGTTTAGCTCAAAAATCGCTGTTTTAAATGCTCTTAGTGGTGGTGATCGACTGCTGCTCGGCCCCCAGAAGTGACTGGGAGAATTTTGCCTCACCGGGAGGTCTGGTGATGGACAGCTCTCTCTGCAGGGTAACCCTTTAAAATGAGCGTGCTGCAGTCCCTCAGGGGGAGACATACCTGAGCCACTCAGACAAGGTGAGACAGATCCCCTCCGCTGGCTCCTCATCCGGGCTGCAGAGAGTGAGCACTGGGGCAGATATGGCGACAGAGTAATAGGCCAATTATCAGTGATTTGTACTGCAGTATGTAGAGGGGAAATGTTCTCTGGACTTGTCACTGAGGGACAAATTTGACATATCACATTAATGCACTGGCCTGTTTTAAAGCTGACAGGTTAGAATTTCAGCCCCTCTACTCTAAGCAGACTTTAGGTTTATTCATGGTCCAATGTTCCTTAGTTTCAGGTTACTGTGCATCGAATACTATGAAGTCACATATGTCAATGTCTGCCTCACTAAAATCTGGGATAATTTTTGTGATCTAAAGAAGCTAAACATGAACTTTTGGACGATCGTTTCCAAAGGTGATCTCAAAAGAGCACCACCTCCATTAGCAAGCATGAGGTTGGCAGAATCATGTTATGGGGTTTCTTTTCTGTGATGGAAATAAACCTGCGACAGACTGGCGACCTGTCCAGGATGTACCCCGCCTCTCGCCCGGAACGTTAGCTGGAGATAGGCACCAGCACCCCTCCCGACCCCACTGAGGGACAAGGGTGTTCAGAAAATGGATGGATGGATGGATGAAATAAACCTTTTCTGATGAAGAGTAACCCCATAACATGATAGTTACTTGTAGTGTTCATTTAAAATAAAAAACTAACCAGAAATTGCAATTTTTCTTTCAATTTGTTTCTTTCTAGGCTCTGATTTGCTTCCAAATTGAAGCAAATTGGTTCTATTCCATCTGTCATCTTTTACACCAACATTTAACGGACAAATAAAACAACTTTGTGAAAGATTCCTTGTCTGGGTCAGAGTCGGCACTGCTTGTCTGCTGCTGCCATCCTCCTCATCCGCCCCAGCTGCTGCGCTCTAATGACCGCCAGTCGTTTGATCGGCGGCTCGCCTGTCATTGAATATGTGTGAGAAACCTGCCGCTCATTCTCTTCATCGTTCTTCAGCCGTAGTTTCCACTGTAGTCGGTGAGTGGAAGCCATGGTCATGGTTAGAATGGGGGGAGGGAAACGCAATATCAAAAAAATTCTTAATCTGTTTTCAAACGGAGGAGAGGTTTTGTTGTGCCTTCGCTTTTCTTGTCATCTTAGTTCAAAGGAACACTTTTCACTTCTCTGTGGAGGAGTCCATCTAGATTAGCCTCAAAGACACAGAGTGGTGTCTTTTCTAGAGCTTTCACAACTGTGCTCATAATACAACCATTTTTATAAAATAAACTGTATTAAACTCGCCTTTTAGCTTTTGAAGGGAATCAAAAAAAATTCATCCATTTAAAAGTATTTTTTTTCACACTATGAAACTTTAAACTTTAAAGAGGAACAGCAAAGGAATTTGATTGGATTGAATCGATTTCCTAGTGGTTCTATTTGCATGTTTACTGTCGTTCTGATAGAAACTGCACCATTTCTATCAGAACAACATGTCGTTTGTTGTTGATTCTTTTATCATCATGTTTCTCCACGAATGTTGTGCTCAGGGTGATTGGTAGTGCTAGTTTTTCTCCACAAACAATGTTGTGGATGTAAAGCAAAATGTTACATTTTGTGCTCATTTTTGTTCTACTTCCTCATGTGTGCAGACTCACCTAAAGGACCAGTAGCAAATTTTAAACTAAACATATGGCTTTCTTTTAAGAAAGAATTGCTTCGCGCCACTCTTCTATAAATGCCCTATTTACAGACTGAACATATAATAGTTGTTTTGTCCTGCCAACCGATTCTCCCAGCTGAATCATGGATCTCGGCATCTCCTTCAGAAGTACCATCCAGCCCACTTCCCTGATTAATGCTCTCCTTGTCCAGTCTGTTAGCTTAGATGGGTGGTTGTTTTGTTTTACTCTTTCCATTTTCACATGATGGATTAATAAATACTTTGTTCAAATCATTTGATTTTTCAAGGTACAAGATATCTGCAGTTTGTTCAGCAGCCTTCTCTAACAGGCTTGTTAGGTCTTCGTTGACCAACTGTAGATTCAAACAGGTGGATGGACTCTATTTACTAATTTATCTGAAAGATTTTACATAATATGGTATCAAATTAATGTGTACACACCTCACTTTCCAAATTATCGTGCAGCATGTTTTGGAAGCCATGAGTTATTTTTTTCCGCTTTATATTTTTTTACATGACAGTGTATATCCGGCACATAAAATCAAAATTAAATCCACCGACATCCTTTTTCACATGTAATAAAATGTAAAAACCTCAAAGGGGTGTGAATACTGAGGTACTTTATGACTGACATGCTTCATACTCAGATCCTAAGTGTGAAGAGGGGACCCACTCACAAGCAGGCCCTTACATTTGTGTAGGTATTGACATGCATGTCTCCAAACCGTGCCGAGCACACTGATGACTATGTGATACCTGCCCGCGGTGTTTATAGGGAGAAGACGGAAAGTGGGGCAAATTTGCTGTGAAAATGTTTGCCGAGTCATTATGAATCCTGAAAGCGGCTTTCCCCGCAGCCCTTTGAGAGATCACACAGATTTGTATTTGTCTGGTGTCCTTGCAATGAACATGGCTGACATTTATTAGGTTGGATGTGGAAGCTAAATTACATAATCAGAGATAATTGTGTTCAATCACATAATCATTTTTCCAACATGTCGCTCCCCCTCCTTTCATCTCAATACAGGGATTTCTTTGTAAGATTCGAAATTCAGCAGCTAAACTTAACTTTCACTGCCTTCGTCTGATTTTTCACATCATTTGGGGGATTGTATGATTAAGAAACTTCATGTAGTCAGTCTTTCATAACAAAATGTGCTAAAATTTGTCTGTGAAATTTTATTTTCCATATCGAGTAACATTTGACACTTGGGTAAATAAGCACAATTTTCATAAGAAAAATATATGCAAATAAAGTTTTAAGCTTTCCTAAAAAACAAAAGTGAGCGTATTCAATGTTTAGTTGCAATTCAAATGTCAGATCTGAAGTGCAGCTTTCTGTACACATATTTCTGTGCTCATACTACACATATTGGTGAACATTCAGTTTATACCTATAAATTGTCAGGAGGAAAAGCTGTTTCCTCCACAAGAACGAACGAGTGTGACCTTTGGCCTTCGCACATTCGTCATGGAGTGAGATAAGACAAAGCCACGACATTGCATTGTTGCATCAACCAATCTCAGCAGACCTGCTGTTTTTCAAGCATGAACCCCTAGTAATTTGAGAAGCAAATGTGTCTTTATTTGCTTTAGGTCCTCCAAGCAGAATCTGCAAACCGCTATAATACACAAGACAAAATTAAACAAACCTCAGCTGAGAGGTTTACTACCGACAGCTTTTTTCTGTTATTTAAACTCAAAAACAGTGACTCAAAGAGCCTGAAAGATTATTATTTTAAATTGAAATGGTGGACTGTGCATCAGTGTTTCAGATTTGATTCATCACATGAGTCTGATTACTATCGTTCCCTGGAATGCCTACTACAAACGTCATCACATTAGCAAAAGTAAATACGTCTAGCTTTGGTCAAGATGCTTGGCCATAACTCGGGTGACACATTATGTGCGTAAGAATGAAGACTAAATCTTGTTGTTCCTGGAGCTAAGCTTTTATGATGTGTTTGTGTTAAGCACATACAAGAAGAGTCTGCTATCATTTACCACAATCCCCACATAGGTATTAATCTGAGTGAGCAATATAAATTGTGACCAGCGGTTTTGGTAGTCGCTTAAGGTAAATGCACAAACTGTCTATAAAAGGTTCATTGGTGAAGCTTAAAACGCTCCTCTCATGTTTTCTTTAACCTGCCCATTGAAATGTTTTTTTTTCTTTGCCATTGCCATTGTTTACCTATTTTGTCACATTACCACCACTTCAATATATTGTAGTTTTTTTTGTTTGTTTTTTGTTTTTATTACAATGCATTGAAGAACAACATAAAGTAGTGCATAAATGTAAAATGGTTATATTTGATTTCTCACACTTGTTATACATACAAGTCTTAAAAGTGTGGTGTGTTTTTGTATTCATCCAAACTCGGTCAATACTCGACCTTCTTCCTGCAAATGCAGCTCCCAGCCTGTGTCTCAACTAGCTACAGCTTTCCACTCTAACCCTCCGCATGTTTAAGAACACTTTCTAATAATAACAAGGTATAAAGCTCGATCAATCCTCACATTAACTCTGATCAGCTTCTCTTAAACTGCTGAAGAAAAGTATCCCGAAAGCATGATTCCACCTCCACCATGTTGCCACCATGAGTGTTTTTCATGTGAGCCAATATGTTCTAGTCTTATCTAACCAGAGGATCCTCCTCCACAAATCTGCTCTGTCTCCACATTTCAAACATATTCTCGTATTCTTTCATAACGGTCAGATTTGTGGATCAATAGTCCTGTCAGGATAGTTTTTCCATTTCCCACGGACTTACCATGAGCCCCATGACTGCCTCTCTAATTAATCCTGCCTTTGCTTGACCTGCCAGTGGAGGTGGACATCTGTGTCTCTGTCGTCATTTTCTTCTTAGTTTTGACTGATAAATTAAACAGAGTTCTGTGAGATGTGCTGTATATTATATCCATATTTTATCCCTAATATATCTCTGGTGTATTTATTGGTCTTAATGATGATGTTTTGTTTTGTTTTTTCCTTTACTATTGTTCTCAAACAAACCTCTAAGGCCTTCGCACAGCAACTGCATGTGTGCTGAGATTAAATGATACCTACCAGGTAACTCCTGAAAGCAACAGGCTGTACTGGATTTTATTTACGGGTATCAGAGTAATGGGAGCTGAATACAAACACACACTTTACTTTTCATATTTGTTTGAATTGATTTCCTTCTACTTTGCAAATACACAATGGATAAAATCAATCCCCACGGCATAACGCTACCACCACCATGCTTACTGATCTGTTTTTTTGTAAAACTTTTGTTTTATCATAGGATGGATATTGTATATTTAGGGGAAAAAAATGCTGACGGAGTATGGAAGTGACATAGAGATGTTTCAGACGCACAACGTCCAAGTCTAATGGGAATTACCTCATAATGATTACAAAGTAATGGAAAAACTGTGTTAAACTGACTGAACACAAGTATGTTTATGCTGTGTGTAAGTAAGGCTGCCATACATATAACATGCAGATAATGTACTGCAAAGAAGAGGCGCAGCGTAAACAGTGACCAGTCTGTGTGCACATTTAGCGGAGATGTATTGGAAAAGGAAGAGATAGCAGACAGCCTATCGCTGCCGTGAATGTGTCAGTTTACATGTCTCGACATCCTCACTCCGACTCTCTCCCACTTTAATCTACTGTGCTCCTGACCTACTGCTGTTCTGTCACCCTGACATGTTTAACAAATACTGTCTGGCCGGAGCAGGATACGCCGCGGCATTACGGAGGTGTTGTTGTCTGTCTGCGCAGAGAGTGATGGATTACGTAGGATTCGGCCATCCTCAGACTCCTTCAAACTTCAAACACCCCCGCGCATTTCTTCCCTCTAAGTAAACTTCATTTGTACACACACAGATCAGCTCGGGATAAACAATGTTATTTTTAAAGACAAGAACTGATTTATTTATTTATTTTTTTTTTTGTCTTTACCTTTATTTTTTTTTCCCCCCAGTGACTTCCTTCCCTCAGCAACAAGCCCCAGAGAGACTGTCTACACAGCACCCTTCAATCATTCAACACAAAAGCAACAAAACACGCCTCTGTAAATATTTCAGTGGCCTCAGCACCCCGTCCAGGGTCCTGCTGCTCGCTGTCTGCTGGTCCTTGGAGGGAGCCATTGTGCGCCCCGCTGCAGCCCGTTGTGCACTGGGCTGCTGGACATTGCTGATCTGTTGTGGAGAAGCAGCAGTGCCTGCATGCATGCAGCAGCAGAGGACAGGATTAGGGGCTGATGTTTCTCTGTGTCTAACTGGCTGCCAGGCATGCTCTACTGCACTGGCACGCCTCACACGTTTTACATCATCTGATTCCGATTACAGCTGGCTGAAGAAAATATACTCAAGATTGTACAATACAGCAGAGAATTACAAAAAAAAAAAATACACGTTTTGGTATTTATTCTGTCCAAAAGTAATTCCTGTTTACACGCTATGATCCTTGCTGCCGTAAAGGAGAATCCTGTTTTGGAATGGCTTTGCCCTTGGTATGGACATTCCCTCTGCGCTTCACAGTGCAAGTCTTCAGGGAGCACTTTTCAATAAGAGTAATGTTTCCCCTGTGTATGGCCACCATTCAGCAATTTATGGGCATATTACAGATTCTAATAAAATTTTTGCAACCTTAATTAAAGAATTTCCCCCCTTCTTACTTTATGATAGTTAGGGTAGCCCCTTTCCCTACCACCACCGCTGTCCAATCTAATTATTCTGATGTACATAATTAGCATGAGCTGGCCATTGTTCACCTCATTTGCATATTATATTGGATAATTGAATGAGAGTGGCCGATGATTAAATTAGGGTGAATGACAGATGATTCTGCTCGCAGTGTGGAAAAGTTAACAGAATGAGCAGACTGGGAATACGGCATGTACCTCCTGAATATTTATACCTCCCACGGAGCCTGCCCCTCCCCAACACTCTGCTAATTTAAAAAATGTGCAGCAGCTAAATTCTGGTGAATCCCGGTCAGGAGATGATGCTTTATCTTCAGCTGCATACGCACCTGGTTGCTGCACTTTAAAAGAAAATATTCTAAGCCCATAAGAGACATTTTCTGTCAGATGTTGTCTTCCATAAGTGAAGCAGCACATTTATATGCTGATAAGACAAATGAGAGTAGTGTGGGGAAATTCATTTCCAGGCACTTCCAATGTAAACACAGACTCCTGGTGCCTGCCCGCTAGCCTGCCTGCCTCGTTGGGGACAGGCAGGACTTTGCTGATGAACGAGTTCTCGTGTGAAATATGTTTCAAACCGATTTGAAAACGGAAGAAAAAAACTCAAAAGTTTCAGCTAATGGTGGCTACAGGTTCCCGTTGAGAAACTCATTCATTCTTCTGTTATCTGGTTTGTTATGGCAAAAGACTTACTTGCATCCTGGATTCATGCCGGTTCCTTGATATTTACTTTTTTTTTTCTCTCTCTTTTTTTTTCATTCAGCGTTAAGGCAGAATAAATGTTTAGAGGGAATATTTGGAACAGCTTTTGCCTTTCACATGCTAACGTAAGCACTGGGCGGCACAAGAAAGCTGGCCTGACCCGGGAGGCCAAGCGGTGACACAGTCTGCTGATTCAGTGCCGGCAGCCTCGGCTTTGTTTATGTGTGCACACGGGAAATAATGCACGTCATAAAAAGAGAAGTTTGAAAGGGAACCACTATCCACTGGATGATAAATGCCACCCCAGCTCCTCTGATGTAAAAAGCTTCAAAGCAGCAAAAAAAAAAAAAAGCCATCTCAGAAGTGACTTATACACATTATTCTTACAATAACATTGGGCCGAGTTTTCACCCCTGGTGTTTCTCACATATTGACTCATCCGCTGTAAATTTGTCAGTACTTTTAACACAACAGGATCAATATTTACCATATTTTTTAAATGTATTTATTTTCTAACTAAATATAACAGATAGCCATCATTGCAACATCATGCAATTCATGCAAGTGAATTGCATGATGTTGGAATTTTGCAATTTATAAATAGAAAGGTGTAGAGCGTTCTTCACTTTCTGTGTCCAAGCACGATTTGAAGCGCATGTGACCTGGGTTTGTCTTCGTCTCCGTCGAGCCTTGTAAAATCTCCTCTGTTCTCTGTGCCGTAGTGCACATCAGTACACAAAGTGTCGTCTCATTGTCTGGTCGGAGTCATTTCAGAGGACAGAGGAATTTACACAGTCTCAGGCCCTGTCAGTAGGTGGTATAGGAAACTGTAAAGATAAGCCTCCACTGCAGCCCTAAGTCAGCTTCCTTTTCACGAGAGCTGTCGGCATCTCTCAGATCTCACAGATAGAGCGGTGCCCTCCCTCTTATCAGCAACCTGACCATGCCCACTTCCAGCTGCTAGTAGGCCGATGCATATCTCCAATCTCAGCAGAGAGACGACGTTCGGGGTGTCAACGGACGAATCTGGAGTTATATCGTTACCTCATACGATATGTTGCTTTATTATTATGCTTTAAAGACTTTCAGGTCAGCTATATCTTGGTGGAAAAACATATTTTGAGATTTACCTTTAGGAGGCACAACCATTTAATGTTTAAAAAGAACATTAACTAAAGCCTTGTGATCAGCTAGAAAGTGTTTTTATGCATTGCTGTTGACACATTCACGTGTGCAGATTGTTATTGGTATTGTTTTCCAAAATGTATTTAGCACAGTTTCAGATGTACTTAAAACTGGACCCCCCACACTGTTTATTTTGAGGCAGTAGGACAAATTTTATGACAGCTTATCCAATGAAGAAAGTTCAACCTAATGCTGCCCTGGAGTAATTAGATTTTTGTACACCTACCTTGATGTGATGCTAGAGAAAATGTCAAGGGGTCAGCTTTAATTTAATTTATCCGCAGGGGCCCATGGCGCTCTGTAGCAAATTTCATGGCAGTCTAGTTTACTATTTTGCTAAAGAAGTTGATTCCAGACATTTAGCTGTAGACTGCAAATATATAAATCCACATAAAAGGAGCCATTCTGAGAGCTCTACTTTATGCATGCCTCCATTCATATATGCCTACTTTAAAGAGTTTTTCTACTGATGTTTACTAATTTTTTTTCTCCAATTAACAGTGTAAAATATATGAGAAGTTCCTATCCGATGATATAGTAAGCCTAAACAAGATGGCACGTTCATTCAAATTTTTACCCTTAGCGTTGCCAAACCCTCTGATGCACAATGGATAATAAGTACATTGTTTGATCTCAAACACACTGATCAAGTTAGCCAAGAATGCCACTTACCGCTCCTTCACATCCTCGGATAACAATAAATCCACAAACGGCCAGTCTTTTATTTGTTTTGGCAAAAAGGAAAAACATTCTTCAAGAACTGACTCATGGAACCTTGAAAAAGTATCTATAACCCTTGAACTTTTCCACATCATGACACATTACAAGCACAAACTTAAATGTGCTTTATTAAGATTTTATGTAATAGACCAACACAGTGAATAATTGTGAAGTGAAAGTAAATGAATGGCTCACTTATGTTATATACATGAATATAAATCTAAATTGTGGGATGCATTTAACATCGGCCCCATTCAGTCAGTATTTTATAGAATCACCTTTAGACATAATTCCACCGTTTGAACATCTAGAGGCCTCATATTTTTGCTCATTCTTTTTTTGCGAACATGCTCAGTCAGGATGGAGGGAGAATCAGCAATTTGACTGTCTTTTCTACAGATTCTGAATTGGATTTAGGTCAGAACTTTGACTGTGCCATTCTGACCTTTACTTTAATCTAAACTATTAAATTGTAGCTGTGACCACACATTTAGGGTCATTTTCCTGCTGGAAGGAGGAGAACTTCTGTCACAGTTTCAGTTCTTTTGCAGCCTGTACCAGGTTTTCCTCCAGGATTCCCCTGGAGGAAGAAAGCCCTCCATCTTCTCATCAATTCTGACCAGCTTCCCTGTACCTGTTGAAGAAAAAGGACCCCACAGCATGACGGTGCCACCACCATGCTTCTCAGTAGGAATCATGTGATCAGAGAGTAATATTTTGTGTTCCATGCTTGTAACTTGAAAATGGTCTTCTCCTTTTCAACAATAATTTTATTCTTGCTACTCCCAATTAATTGTACTGGATTCATTTAGGGATAACAAAAGAACTATATATCTTGCAAAATTACAATTAAAAAATTGAATGTTTTTGTATCTTTGTGTTATCACATGAACTCGAGTGAAGTACATAGAGATTTGTAATTGTGACGAGTTAAAATATAATGAAATTAAGGAAGTATGATACTTTTAAAAGGAGCTGTATCTTTTTTTCCACCACATCCCAACATTCACATTCAAAAACAACACATCTGTCTACTCTGGCTCTTTTTGATTTGAAGACTTGATTTAAAAACGAGTACAAAACTAAAAAAAAAAAAAAAAAAAAAAAACATTGTCTAATCAAGTGGCTTTTCAGTCCATGTTCTATCCCTGGAATCTCTTTCACAGACGGTTGTGGGGAGTGTGTTAATGCAGGCTTAGAGCAGCGAGGTCTGCCACCTCTCCAGGTCCAGCTCCTCAGCCCTCCCCTGTTATCTCCCTTTTGCTTTATGTCTTCTACTGCTGCAAGCACTCGATGAAGGACAATTTGTTTGGATGCTTAATGCCATGGCACTGGCTGGTGGAGGATTAGATGCTATGGCCTAGTGATTTGTGGCGGCTGGCAGTGACTCGGAGAGCGTGTGTGTGTGTGTGTGTGTGTGTGTGTGTGTGTGTGTGTGTGTGTGGGTGTGTGTGAGAGAGCGCGCAGATGAGGGTGTGGGCGTTACAGTGAACATGCAAGTGAGTGTTTGAGTGTGTGTGTGTGTGCGTGTGTGTTGTATTTGTTCCAGGCCCTCGCTCTAACACAGACATCAGTTGTCTCCCAGCCTGCTCACTCTGAGCTCCTACATTTATGACAAAAGCACTTTAGTTACCGGAGGAAGATGTTTTCACACAATAGCATTCTTTTTCCTGATGAGAGATTACTATTATTTGAATTTGGTTGCTTCAAAATTTATGAAAGCCTTGCTGTGTCCTCTTTATGGGTCTTGGCAGCCCAGAGACTCATTGACTTATCCTGTGAAGCTTTGCAGAGTGAAAACTGCAGCCAAATGCTACTGTGAGCCTTCCCAGATCGCACTCGCTTTCTGAAACACACACAAATTATTGTTCAAAGAAAAAGACATGTTAATTTGAATAACCCAAGCCAAGAAAATTACTATTTTTTATTTTTTTTAACCTTTTGAATAGGTTGAAATATCTTACTAGAGATCTTAAATCTACACACATCCTGTTTACACTAGCATTTTATTTTGAGATCTTCTCATGCTGGATACCCAGGAGCCTTGTTGTTTTATGCCTCGAGGCGAGCCAACTCTTCCACCAAATCTGGTGTTTATTCACGTCGGTATTAGTCTCGCTTTTAAAAAGATCGCTGTTCTTGAGAAGATGAACCTTGGTGCGCTTTAATCCCTAAGAAAGCACAAAGCTCAACGGCTACGTCTCAGTTGTTGTCCAAAACATATCACGACAGCCGTCCATGTCATCCACCTGAGGCCCCTTTGAACGCTGCTGTAGAACCCGGTCCTGAAGGGCTTCACCCTCAGATGATAAAAAAGTGAATTATTGGTTTGTTTATCGTGCTCTTAAAACCCAAAGTGCATTATTAAACAGAGAGCACATTAAAGGGGAGTATTGTTAAAAGTGTTTTAAAAAACTTGTAAATCCCAGTAATTTATGCCGCTGTGGTCGCAGAGGCTTGGCCTGGCCTTCTGGCTTTAATTTGCTTCAGGCTCCGGGGTCTGTACCTGTGATGCTGCCTTGTTTCCCAGAGCCAATCTGTCTGATGCATCTCCCTCCGTGAGGGCAGCAGTAGCCTGACGTTTAAACAAAAGACAGATTAGTTACTTGCTGGCTGGAAACCAATTTAGGTTTATTTGGATCAAAAAGGCTGATAATTTATGGTAACCCACAGAGCAGCAATCAATGAAAATGCAACTTTAAATGCTGTGGTTATTAAAATCATTGTTATTGTTCTCGGTTTATTATTTGGTTTCACAGTAGTGCGAAACAAAAATACGGGGGCATTTATTTTTGTTTTGTTGCTGCCGTTTTATTGGACAAATGACTGTAAAACCAATGCAAAAGAAATTTAAAATAATTATATCACTCTTTTTTTTTTTTTTTTTTGGAAGTACAATTTCCAAAAGCTATTTGACCCAATCAGTGGTCAACATTTAGGTCTGCAGCATTGATTAAAAAAAAAATCTGATAAATCAATAAATATTTATTTACTTTTAAAAAGCAAGCAGTTGAAGCACGACTAAATTGTTGCTGCATTCTCACCGATTTCAAAGTGTCCATCTGTCTCATGCCACATTTATTAGATTGTACATGAAATCAAAAGCCCTTAGCAAATATGTTGGCAAATTAAACTGTTAGAATTTCAGTAAGTGAATGAAGAGGAAAAAGCATTTGAAAAAAAATGTGACAAGTTCATTCCAAGAACCTCGACCTCCCAAATTATGAACAAATAAAACATTTTTTAAATTTGCTTCAAATCTGCTAGGTAAACATTTACATGGTTGCCATATTTACTGGGTGAGTTATAACTGACAGCTTGGCTTGAGGGAAAATTTAGTCTAAAAAGTTGCTCAATTGCATTCTGGGAATATGTCCTTGTAGTTCCTCCCTGCTCAGAGATCAGTCAAACGGAAGTTTTAAATAAAAGAGAGAAGTCGTAGCATGGAGAATTTAGGAGTCGTCCCACTGTAGCTCGTGAGCAGACCTCGTCTGAGACAGGAACCCGGCTCCGGCCTCAGGGGACTCCCCAGCAGAGGCAACAATGGGTGGGAGCCCTTTCTTGTGCACTTGCCCTCCTTAATCAAACTAGCCAGAGGAGTGATTGGATTTTAATACGGCTGGGCCCACCGTAATGGTGTGATGGACGGGGGAACTGGTGAATTGGAGCAAGATGTCAGCCCTCTGAGGCCTCCATTAATGATATTGCTTCATTTCTTAAAGTGGCAGGATCGCCTTGGGACAGGGGGATCACCACAGAGCCTTAACCAATGCTTCTATTTTTTTTTTTATTTTTTTTATCTACAGTCCCCATCCTCTTTCTGTCTGACTTTCTGTGTTTCTCAGCATCACAAATGTTTGGGGTCATTTCTTAAACTGATTGTAGCAGGTCAACTGCTTTCCAGCCCAAACACTATCTTGGGTTATTTTCGGTGCATCAATCTGCGTATTACCTGTTTCTATTATTGACTCATCCAGGCTTGAAACCATGTCAAGCTGAACTTCACCCCCCCCCCCCCCACACACACACACACCTTGTGAATAGATACACTGTGTTTCCATCTGACAGGCGCAATATTTCATGACATTTACAGTTTCGTTTTGGCTCTGTTTGCTATAATTAGGGGCTTAGCTATGTTTCGTCCTTCCTCGTGAGTCAGAGGGTTAATTGAACTTCAGTACTAAATCTGAAATGTAAAGACTTCCTAAAAACATTCTTGAACTCCTGAACTGACACTGAAATGACCCTGGTGAACGCCAGAGAGTCTCCCTGAAACCTTTTGATGCCGCTCCTCATTTAGAGTGACTCACATTCACTACCTCATTGTTTGCATCCGTTGACACGTGTTTGTCTTCCTTGTTGGGCTAATAACAACACGGTGTACAGGTGAACTCTCGTATTTTATAGCGAGTAAAGTGTGTGTG
>NW_006800177.1:785126-792264 GCF_000485575.1 Poecilia formosa
GGGTGGGGGCGGCTCTGACCCTCCCCTCTCCTCCTAATGGGCGTTGGTGGGTTGTTTTTGCAGCAGATTTATGTGTGGATGGGGCGCTGTGATTTACGCAGCTCTGACACTCTCTCAGCTGCGGGACCGTGGAAGCAGATTGTTGCTCTCTGTGTGTTCCAGGTGAGCCTGAGGTCTGATCATCAAAGCCGCACATGCGTACACACACAGACACACGCAAACACACGGAAGATGAGAGATTCAGTGTATTTTCCGCAGCAGACAAGCTGCTGCATATGCAGATTATGCCCTGAAGGTTCAGCTAAGGATATGGTTTGCCCTTTTGATCTCAGAAGCGTTCACACTCGTCTTAAAAGCTAGGGGTTTTTAAGACTTTTCAGCGTTTGATTTGACATTTATCCTGTTCATTCTAATTCAAAAACCAACAATCGCATAGCGGAAAGATATAACTGAATAAGAAAAGGTGCCACAACTTGATTTTGTGTGTATGCACACCTTTTTTTGTTGTTGTTGTTGTTGTTTGGAAACACTTGTTAAATTTTGCCAATTTCACACCTGCCTTCTAATTTAGTGAATTTGAATAGTCGGATATAAAGGTTAAGCTATCTTAGGAGGATTTCCCTAACATTTGCTCATTTGTATCCTTCACTTCAAACAGCTTCCATTCAAAGCATCAAAATGGTCACATTATGCAGTGCTGTCAGTAAGGGGAAAAAGAAACAACAAATAGTGAAAGCTTCATATTTTTCCTATGATAAATTAAAGACAAACATCAACAATTGGAGATGCTAAACATAACAAACAGAAAGTGGAAACCCAAGAAAGTTGACAGCAAGGCTGAAGGAGCTGAAACAATTTCTGCCAAGTAGCGACTGATGTCTTTCAACATATAAGGAGTAAAGCAAAAATGTACAAAACGTGTGCCTTTCCTTGCAAAGAAAAAATATCAGACGTGGGAAGAAATCTTTAAATACCATTTGGAAGAGAAAGTGTTATGGTCTGAAGGAACAAGAATTAACACCAAGCATCTCACCTCCACATCACCTCCACACGGTAAAGGCAGGATCATGCTTCTCTTCACATGGTTCTTGGAATTTTTCCAGAATGGAAGAAATTATTCATTTATTTCAGATAGCAGCCAGTTTTGACTCCAACTCTTTGTGTGACACCCGGATAGCAGATAATAAACCATGATTTAGTTTTTCAATACTACGTTGGGTTAAAGAATATCAACAGAATAATGACTTTGCTTGAAGAGAAGTAACAGAACCTCCCAAAGCTAGATCTGACAGAAAATCTCTGGGGTCACCTGAAGAGAGCTTTGGACATAAAACGTCCTCACAGTCTGATAAAAATCTTTTGCAAATATTGCAAAGTAAATATATGGCATGCTAATAGATTCTGTCCTAAGATAAGAGATTGAAATTTAAAGTTTTTTTTTTTTTTCCAGAAAGTAGTTGTTTAAATGTGTGCACATTTTATCAACCAGGTTATTAGAGATATTTTTGATTTTTCAATTATTTCCTCTAAACAGATTTATTTGTATTCCTAAATTTTAGAAGTTATTTAAACTGGTATACATAAAAAAAATTTAAAAAAGTAGATATTTTGGCTCCATTGTGTAATAATTTTGTTGTCAGCTCATTATTTCACAAAAATAATAATAATAATAATAAAAAACATAATGGTCAAGATATGCCATCCCATACACAAACACACAAAATGGATTTTATTTCACCTTACACTTCTAAGAAGCTTTTTCCCTGCTGACTTTAGTGCTTTTAAAAGTTTAAAGGATAATATCTGGATATTTACTCATCACGTCAGCTTCCCATAAAAGCAGCATTCATTCCTAAGGATCAATAGTGACCAAGTGGCAAGGTAGCACACACACACACACACACACACGCAAATGTTGACTGTGCCGTTTTATTATCAGTCCAGCCTAAAGATGAGGAAATTCTTTGTCACTTATATGTTTAATCGACTGTTACTTGTCTGAGATAAATTGACCCCTAAATTTCCCACTTTAAACGCCTGATAATGGCCAAAACCTTTAGGTACATCACACTGGAAAAAGCACTGGCGATGTAAAACTGGGAGAATATAGATCAGAGATAATAAATAGTGTCTTATTTCCCTGAATTTTCGCATATGAAAGTGTTTATTAAGAAATCAGTGAGCAGAAACATGAAAAAAACTCAAACACAGCTTGCTTTTTCAGACCGACTTATTTGTGCTTTGATTTCAGCCAGGATTCAGGGGGTGTCAGTTCACTCATTGTTTTGTCACTCTCTCTTCACACAAGCTCATTTCACTTGTTTCTCACCCACTATTCCAGAAAAGAAAAGTCTCCCAACTCAGCTTCTGCATTAAGTCAAGCTGTCAGAACTTTTCCCCTGAGAGGTTTGGACTGCAACTTTGTCCCAGTTGTTCCTCGGCCGGTGGCCTCCAATGTGGAGAGGCAAGGTCACGGCAGGAATGGATGTGGAGACAGTCGCACAGTCTGGGTTTTCTGGTTTGCTTTGTTCTTTTTATATGTAATATGACATTTTATTATTATTATTATTATTATTATTATTATTATTATTATTATTATATTTTTATTAACAAGTTTTAATTAGTACATAGCAGAATTGCATAAAATAAAATGTGTATTCATAAACTGATGTTTTCAGACATTTTTTTCAGTTTTCCCATAAATCAAAAATGTATTTCTAAATTGCGTTGCTTATTATTATTATTATTATTATTATTATTATTATTATTATTATTATTCATAAGCAATAATAATAATAATAATGAAGAAGGAAATATCCTAATCTTGTGTTTTATCACCTCCACACTGCTGCAGAAATGTTATCAATAGATCTATTAAACGTGTGATCAGTACCTGTTTTTATAAGCAGAAAAGATTACTGACGTGGCATTTTAAATTGGGTGTGGGGCCAAAAAATAATTTATATTATTTAAACACATTAGCTTCACCTAAAAGTAAACTAAAAAGAAAAAACGAGTTAAGTGAAAGCACATGAAATAACTGTGCGTTATTTTGGATTGCATCAATTTAAGCCAACCAGCTGGCGATGTCTTAACATGTATTCGTTCATTATAAACTGCAAAAAATATATATATTTGCTGAAAGAAGGTGAGGAAACAATGAAACAATTTAAGTAAAACACGATATCAATAGTTTTGCTGTTAAGGTTGTGCGCCAGTCTGCTCCTGCTGGAGGCGGTCGTTGATCTAATTACACCTTCCGCCAATTAGAATCAGAGAATTGCATCACACCTCTAAATGTACTCGTGCTCTAAATCATTGTCGGTCCTCGCCATGCTAACACGACACCTGCACCGAGCACGAACACACCTCCAGACTAACCAGAGAGGGAAGGAGTGGGGCAATTGTTTTGTTTCGGGTCAGATTAATTTAACATTTGCCATTTCCATCTGTGCGGCGACGCCAAATACTTTCCCTTTAAGAAAGATCAGTGAAGGATCGTCAACCTGGAGGCGCGATCCAGAAGAAACGTATTAGCGTGCACGCGCTTTGAGAAGCTTATTTATCGCACTGGGGGAAACGCCCATTTAAAGGCTTGATAACGGGTCATACCTCTGATATGATCCGAACCCTGATCTGAGCGAAAGTGCGAGGAAGAAGCAAGGCGGACAACGACAAATGAAAGGGAAAAAAAACCCCATAAATAATCTATTTTACTACGTGCGTGTTTTTCAAATTATTCCACCATTCTTAAACAAGAATTATTTTTCCATGCCTTTGTGCAACCTAAATTATTTATTTCCGAAATACTTTATTGTTGTTTTCTCACTGCTCTCAATTTTTTTTTCATGTGGGGAAGTTTTGAAAATTCACGTTAAAAAATAAATTCAACACTAATTTTTCAATTTTTAAAAAGATGAAATGCTCATTTTAATAACCGTGTTCCAGTCGGCGCACGCTGAAAAGGAGCCGCCCTGGAATCATATTTGGCCTCCTGTAATGATTTTTCTGCAGAGAATTGTTACTATTGGCCTCGCATTCATTTTCTCAGAGCCTATTGTTGTTCCCCCCGCTTATCTCCCTTATCTTAATCTGCACGCATTGTTTGCTTGTATTTGAAATAGCTCAGTTACAAATCTATAATCTGCCTTTTGTCATTCAAGCATACAATTTAGACCCTGTAAACAACAACAGTGGAGGGGAGGGGGGAGGCTTTTCTGAAATATTTGGTGCGCTTTTTTTCTTTCTTTCTTCCTTCTTCGGGAGTCAGAGATGGGAAAAGTTGTGTAATGCAGCTGAATCTGTTGTCTTTGTATTATTCCTCTTTTTCTGCCCAGAATTATAAATGCAACCTCGCACTTTGGTCGTTTCAGAACAACGGCAAAGAACGCCTATACGGTTTTGTGTTATAAAGATTTAATCCGTAAACTGCGTTTGAATTCTTGGTGGTCTTCTGTCGAAGGAGGTCAGTCCATTTAGCCAGCGATCTCACCCCGTCTGACCCGTGCGTAAAAACGCAGTTTCATGGAAGCAAAAATAAACGCAAAGGACAAGCGACGCTCTCTGCGCCCCACGTTTACGAAGGGGGCGGGGTGGGGGCTTCTCTGATCGGGGGTCTGTGTGTTCAAGGTGGCGGTGATGTGGTGGGGGTGTTTGGTTTTGTTGTGGCTTTAGTCAGTGTATCGCTTTGCAGGTGATGCCAGGACCAGATAAGAGGTCGCCGATCCCTGCGCGCTGTCTAGACCGGCTTGTGACTCAACCAGAAGAACCAGACTGAGCAAAGCTGATTTACAGCAGACTTTTTTTTCTTTTTTTTTCTTTTTTTTTTGCTTTTCTTGCCCCCGAGATAGTAAATGACCACTGTCTAATTCCTGCCACACAACCTAAGAGATGGAGAGGGGAGATAACAAGAAGTAGATCGCCTTCAGGCAGCGGCCCAGTTCATAAGGTGGAACGGGACAAACCACATGGTTAACGCGAAAGAAATTCCTACTTCGGACTCTAGACGGCTTACACCTTTAATTTTTAAAAGCTATGTAGTCTGATTTAAAAAAAAAAGGGTTATTTTATTCAGTCACAGCTTGTTAGGAATCGTCGCCTGCACAAAGATCATGAAGACATCTCTTGTATTCATCTTTTTTTTATTCTTCTTATCAGTTAATACTCCCTTTAACGAATCGCTTTCCTAACAATAAATAATATAACAATAATTTACTTTTTTTGTTCTTTGAGCTCAAACAGCCGGCCCTTCAAGATAAAGTATTTTACACCACGAATACTTTTGCAGAATATCATGCTCTGACCTTAAGACAAAGAGTCAAGTGGACTCGACAAGTAAGGTATCAAAAAAATTCTCATGTTGAAGAAACAAGACATAATATGATCACACTGAAAATGCAGAAAGTCTCTCTGCTGTAACATGGAAATGATCCAGTAGCTTGTGAATTTTTTTTTGTTTTGTTTTGTTTTTCTGAGGGAAGGTTTGTTGTATATATCCATCGAGAAGTCTTCTGTACATCTTTGTTCTCCATATGAAGAGTCATGCATCAACTGTTCTTAGTTTTCTTTTTTTCTTTTGTCAATGAGGTCTCATAAAAACAAAATGAGTCAATCGGTGCTCTTTGTTCCACCTCCTCCACGGTATAGAAAAAACAAGATAAAAGAAAAGAGTCTCCTCTCGACGACAGGTGATGTGATGAGCTGGTCACATGCAGGGGTGGAAGTGGGTGTGGAGGTGGGGAAGCTGGAGAGTGAGAGGGGGGGGCAGGATCATGCTGCAAATTGTCCTTGCAGGAGGAGAAGGAGGTGGCAGCAGTATGGTCACAGACCACCGTTGGGTCTCACGTCTCCACCGGACTGGGTACCATACTGTTCGGGGTGTCCGGTAGCTGAGAGGACAACGATGTCACGTCGCTGCCCGAAGAGTTTCCAAGAGAGCCCGATTCAGAGAAAGACACCTGAAGAGGAGGAAACGGTGTCAGATTTACAGGATTGTATGTCGAAGACTGCGTTATTAATTATTATTATTATTTGCTATTAATTATTATTATTTCTGCATGTATAGACTCTAAGCTACAGAACAGATTACATTCCCCACAGCATGACACTAGCACCACCATGTTTCACCTTGTGGAAATACGTTCAGATTTGTGCTCTTAAAGTGATAAATAGACTGCTGTGTCACGCACCAGTTGCTGAAAAGCTGGCTGGTCCAGGTCACTCTGCAGAGCGAATTCACTCAGCGCTTTCCACGGAGGCTGGTAGGTCTGAACCTCCACCGGGTTCCCCTGCACAGTGCTTTCATGCCGGATAGGACTTCCAGCAACGAGGGGCGTTCCTGTGAGGCCTTGCAAGTTCTGAGGAGAAATCTTGAATTAAATTTCATCGGTTTTTTTGTTTTGTTTTGTTTTGTTTTGTTTTTCTTGATTCTCCCACAACAGCCATGCTGATATGTATGTATGTTCTGGAGGAACCGCCAAAGGGCTAAAAATGTGCAGTCTGTGTCTGAGCTATAGGGTCACAGGGACCGTAATGCTGGAGCTTGTAAATTTTGAATTAAGCTTGGGCATGCACTAAAGCTTCTTCACTAAACAAATTTGCCAGACCAGATTAGTAAACTAGAGAAACGGAGCTGTGATTAGGTTCAATGAGCAGTGTGGCAGAAATAACAAAAAAAAAGGGCATTGCTGTCTAGATCAGAAGGATTGAGAGGATGCATATTGTTCAATACATGACAAATGTAATGTATGTATATATATATATATATAAACAAAGTATAAATAAATGTTCAAAACTTAAATTGCATGTAGTATTTTTCAAGCAAAACCATTTTGACATACAGTTGACTTCATAAACTTGTTATGGACTCACTAGTTAAATGTGCAAGTGGTATTTAGTTCAGCTTAGTAAAAACAATCAAACATGAGCAATGCAAATAAGTTGTTGCCACAATAGCGTTAAGCGGGTCCCTTTATTCTGCTAAGGGCCCCGTAAAAACCTGGACCGGCCCTGTCTAAAAATAAATAAATAAACAAAATTGAGGAAAAAAAGCAGATATGTTTTTAACTTCACATTTCTTTTGTGATCATTAATTTATGACAAAATGTTGTCATCCCAGCCTATGTATGTGTCAAAAATT